>NC_056731.1:952374334-952474334 GCF_019279795.1 Protopterus annectens
CACAAGTGCACTCAGACTTGCTTACTGGTACTTATATGTGTTTACTGCTGCTTATTTGTGCTTACACCTGCTTTCTAGTGCCTTATTCATTATGACAGTGCCACTTTGCTTGAATGATATTTAAGTTAATTATCTCATGCGATACTCTTATGTCGGTTTTACAGCAAAACGACATTCATTCCACATGGAAAATTATATGTGCTATTGTTGGGCTCAAACCATGAATGCCTGTTCATTAGGTGGATGCTCTAAACAGTTTACTATCATAAATTCGAAAGTAAAAATAAATAATGTCTTTATTTTCGAATTTATGCATCGAAAATGAACATTTCCGAATAATAGTAAACTCGAAAACAAGGGTGTATTGTCGAAAATGTCGCTTGCGACATTTACGGCGATACACGCCACCCTTCCCATAATCACCTACCTACCTAACCAACACACAGTTATGCGCTCGCCCCCACCACCCCAACTTAATATTCCAGCTCGAGATCACACTACAGTGAGGAAGGGATGCATTTCCTAACCGCACTGTACGATCCTCCATGACCGAAAGTTAGAATTGCGAATGCACAGTTCATTCACAATGCAAACCTTCGCTCATGTCACCTGCCGTAATATGAAGTATTCGAACATCTGATGTTCGAATACTTCATAGCCGTGCAAATGCACGTCGACATAATGATAGCAAACCACTCTAAACACTACACTATTGACATTTACATTGATTCCGCATGTTTTTCTCTATTTGAATGGATATGATGTGTAAGCTACGCTTGGCGGAGGGCAGCGACATGCAAACACGCTGCACTTTGCTTTTACCTTCGTTATTGCAGCAATTCAAATGTATAATAGGGACACAGGGAATCTCATTGTGAAAGCTCTAGGGACAGGGCTCAACATTCCACTACGTGGTTGTGTGTTTACTACTTCGATTTTATTTCACTGTTTGTGGACACTCTTGTATTCTTAGCATACATTTCGGTATTCATGGACACTGAATTACTGACTTACTATTAGAGGCGGGCTCTACTAGTAGGCATAGTAAGTTTTGCCACTGTCGGGGCATGTCTATGCCTATGTAGAGCACTTGTACACACCCCCTGCACTCGCACACATTTCCTGTGCACGTCGAGGGTGTGGTGGCATGCCCTCATACATATTCATATGGAGCTGCTGCACCATCTGTAGTGAGGATGCTCAGCGCAAGGTTAAAACCGTCCTTGCACCGAGCTTCTTGAATCCCGGGGATTTTCGTCATATTCTAAGTAGAATGAAGAACATACCCCTTTCCAAAGACAAATAAACACACCAGAAAAATGCAAGTCCAACTAAATTTTATTGATATATATCTGAGATTCAGTTGATAACCACATGTAACAAAAATCATAATTAACTGAACATGCAAACATAAAACCAGTTATAAGAAAAGCAAGTTTTGTTAGGCATCATTGTAGATAATTCCCCTAAAACACAAATCCCAACTACATGCAGTTTCAGTTAATTCTGTTACTATAAAGCAATCAAGCTCATACCCAGAGCAGTGTAAATTTCACTCACCCCAAATTATGCCAGCAGCTCAAAAGAAAGAAAGGGGGAGGGGTTCCCCAAGGAAGAAGAGCCCTTTAACACCACCTAACAGTCTGACTCAATAGCGGGTTGCTCCCCTTTTCGTCTGAAAACAACTCAAATAAACACTGTGACAAATCAAACCTTAACTTCTTCCACTAGGCATTCAGCAATGATGAGCAATGCACAGTGAATATATCTAAAGCATATCACTGAAGTGAATACCATCAAGTCAGTACTGTACTGGATCTCCGTCAGCAAAGTCCCAATAGTCAAAAACATTGAAGTCCAAAGACAGAGCTGGTCTTGTCACCCTGTGATTCAGGAAGCACCCAGCCATCACAATGCCTTTAAACAAAATGTCTGCCTTGCCACCACCCTAAGAATTATCTCAGACAAGACTACAATGCTGTCAGGAAACTTGTACTTCTTTAAGATCAGATCCCTCACTCTTCACGATAACCTCCTTTTAGGCACCTTGACTAAATCTTTGCCCCTCAAGTGTATTACAGTGATCTGTGGAGTGCCTAACGCATCCTGTAGCTCATCTAAATTAGATAACAATTGGATTCAACATATCCCTCTGAAACCATACCAAGTTACAGGACACTTCAGGGGGTCAAACCCCAAAATTTCCCACCAGGCATCATTACTGCTGATTTTGCTGCCCAGACCTCAAAAGAATAACCCAGAGTCAGAATTCCATTTCGCTTAGATAAATGAACACAAAACTGCAACTAACAACAATAACAAACTATTGACATACAAACTAATGTAAGATAAAAATGCATTTGAGGAGCACATCCCCATCCTCTTAATTGATCTATCTTCCAAAGCAAATTCTGAAGCCCTACCTGTACAAAAAAAAAGACTAAGCCAAAAAAATTCCTTGACTCTTTAGTGTCACCCTCAACATATTATTAGACTGCCTTATTGAAAGTGGCCTCCAATTTAGCCCCTGAAAAAAAAACAAAGTCGTCCCCTATGACTTAGATAGTCACATCCAAGTTAATGCCCATAACACTGGACCCAACAAAACCTTTGTGTTCTTCCTCAAAACTACCTGTTAAACTACCTACCATTGCTTAGTCTTAGGCCTCCCTAAACAAATCAAAACAACTGACCCTCTAATACACGTATCCCTCCACCACAAACTAACTTAACATATCACTTACTTAAAATCCCCCTTCATATATTTAGAAACAGATAAAGTCACCTACAAAGAGCTAACTCCAAAAACATGGCTCCTTTCCTCAACTCACGTGGTCAATCAACAGACTATTTCACTTCAAAACATCTTCCCTTAAAAGAAACTGCTATGTCTGTCTGCTGCATTAGAATAAGGCTGTAAATCAGCAGATGACACCCACTATTCATTCCAAAATGAAATGACATTATATTGGCATAGAAAGTTCATTCAAATGGAAAACTCCTCCTTAATAAGACCCGATAATTTCATTATGTGGTGCTTGCACTTCACCTTCTTCTACAAGATGGCCAATGATCTGTTGAAGGTTCTATCAGATCCTACAGCTCTATGAGCAAAGCTTAGCAAGCCTAACCTTATCTTTCATTTTACTATGGTCAACTTTGTCCAGCTTCCTTACTGGCAAATGGATCAATCCATTTTCTGTATCTATTTCTAAGCTGAAAAAATGTAAAACCCTACACAGGCCTTCCTACTTTTCATAAGCAAATGGTACCTCGAATTCTTGACATAACTCAGCAAAAACATTGCATACCTGTTCCTGCCATCGTTAGTTCCTCCCAACCAGCCTAAAATTATCCAGATAATTGACAGTTTTTTTTTTCCTGGGGGACTTGCATGAGCTGCTAAAATTTTCTAAGGTAGTGCATGCCAATGCACAACCCACTGGCAGTGCATTGTCAAAATAAAACTTACCTTTCAAAGTACATACCTCACCAGGGCCAATCTAATTCATGAATGAGAAGGTGCCAAAATGCAGTTTCATTATCCAGCTTAGCAAACCATGGGTCTTTTAAATATCTGATGAGTCTAACTGCATCATCCATAGAGGCATACTGCACTCTTGCATCCTCTTGTCTCTGTGAGACCCCATCCAAAAAAGATGATGAACAAAATTTATCAGGTCACTTCTTAGGGAACAAACATAAATGGGAGATCCAAAAGACTGAAAAATGTTCCTCTAACCTTAACAACTCCTGAAGCCTAACCTGCCTTTCTTTGCTCAAATCCTGCAAACCCCTACAAGTACTCATCAGCTGGCACATTCTTTTCAGCCTTACCTTCCACATCAAGAAATAAACAGTTACCTGCTGACAGCCAGGGCTCATCTTTCAGGACTATGTGTTCCCCTGATCCTTTCTCTGAGACATTCTTCTCCTGTTTTTGTTGTTCCCTCATCAGTTTGCTTATCTGGTGATTTCTGCTTCCATCTGCCTCTCACTGTAGGCTCTGTGGAGGATTCAACTGCTAGCTGCAATAGCCTACTTACCTACTTGTAAAGGACATCAGCTGTTCCATGATTTCAACCCAGACCCCATCTAATATCTGGACTCCTGCCATGCTGAAAAAGAAAGAGCAATATTAGTAACTCAGTCACAGTAACTACAACTCCTTTCCCTGATTTTCAAACCAGCTCCCCTTTCCTTTACCCCTAAGCTTCAACTGCTCTACCCCTATCACATGCCCTCAAGAAGTACCCCTTGATAAATGCAATCCTAGCAGTCCCACCCCAAAATGTATCCACCTCCAAATCCGATAATGAGCACCCCCTCAAAGGACTGGTCAGTCAAAGTTTACTCCATCCTAACTTCACACAATGTGAAAAACCACTCAGTCAGTGCTAATCAGAAACCCTCTTAGCTAATGCGTACTTGTAGCCTAGCATTGACAGGATAATCAAAGTCTTTTAACCCTTAGCTACTTAGCTATGTACACACTTTTGTTTTTTGTGTGTGTGTGTCTGTGTGTGTGTGTGTGTGTGTGTGTGTGTGTGTGTGTGTGTGTGTGTGTGTGTGTGTGTGTGTGTGTGGTGCATTTGTTTGTGTGTCCCTCCATACCTCCTTGGCACTGAGTGTAAGAACTCTGGGCAATCACAAATAATGGGGGATGGGGCAAAGACCCTACCCTTGGGGTCAGATGTTATCTACTGCTGTTGTAAACTTAACAGTTCCTAATATAACAGGTTCTGCATTAGCATGAATAAGAGAAGGCTCAGACAATTAAAACTCCAGTGTTTGCCCTTAACATCTACTTCAATCCTCAATGCCTAGCCAGAACCACTCCACCAAACAGTTTTATGAAAAGCAGATTAAGATACAAGGTAAAATTCTGAGCATTCTACAAAATTCAAATAATTGAGAGGTATGCATTTATCTCCTCAATATACCTTTCTGACTCTACTTGCAAGAAAGTCTATCTACCCCCAATACTCTCCTCTGCATACCCTTGATCACAGAATTTGGGACATATGTCTGACATTGAATAACACCTAATCATACTATCTTACTTTTGTAAAACCCAGTACTTACTACCACTGAAGCATGTCCTTCCATACTCCTGACATCTCAAGACCACTCTGTACCAACCTGTCACGACTGCACTGACTATATATCAGAAGTCCTACCAAAAGCCAGAGTCCTTTAGAATCAGGCACACTCCAACCAAACATACTAGAAACTGCACTCCCCCTCTGGTTACCTCTTAAAAATGAAATTTTTATATATTTTTAACACATTTGTTTGTAAAGTTAAATAAAGCAAAAATCCACCAGCATATTGGTTCACAGCCATCAGGTAAAAAGACCACCCCCCCCAGATTTAATAAACTCTGTGTAGGAATGTCCACAGCTCCTCCTCAGAAGTGCACCTTGCATATTAATGAAGATGTGTTCCTGAGGGAGAGTCATGTACACACGGTTACTGAATCAGTGCTAGAGGGTGTGTTACAGTGCCCACAGATGTGTAACACACCCCTGCACTGTCAAAGTACCGTACAGTATGAATAGATTAAATAGAAATGTCCCCAGACACTTATTCATATGATTTTTTTATTTATGTCACACGGGGTGTGTTCCAGTGTTCGTAACACATCCCCTGCATTGTCAAAGTGCTGTATGGCAGTAAAACATGAAAGAAAGTGCCCTCAGACACTTATGAATTATTGTTATAATCTATGTCACATGGGGGGGTGTTACAGTGTCCATAACACACCCCCTGTACTGTCAGAGCCATATGGCGAGGAAATTAAATGTCCCAATGTGATTTTTCCTTTTATGTTTATTTTTTTGTTTTTTTTATTTTGTTTTTTTCTATTTTTTCAAGTTTAAGCATAGCTGAGCATGTTTGCGTAAAACGGCACATTTCTCAGCAGTGTTTAAATGTAATGAAAAGCTGTATAAAAATGTGTAGAAGAAATCTTTACAGCTGAGTTAGCTGGTTAGTCATGGCTTTGTGTGCAGTAGCTGCAGTTTGAATACTAAGACAAGCCATTCAGCTTTTACATCGGAAAGCATTTCTATCTATATTTGTATTTTTTTATTGCCCCAGTTACTGATATTTGTCAACCAGGTTAATGCAGCTGGCCCAGAATCCCAGTGTCAGTGGGGATATGAGGTGAAAAGCTCCAATTTTATACACAAGTGTCCAATACAGTTCAGTCACATACCAAGGTAGTGTGATTACAGTAAAATACAAACACATAATAATAAAGTATCAATCACGAGTAATTAATAGCAATATATATTTTTATCATGCAAAAGTCTTATTTGCCCTTAGGTCAGTTTTGCTAAGCACTGCCAAGTCAAGCTAAACAATCCTTAAACAGGACCTGTCTTAGCAATACTCAGCAATGCTTAGCTCCACTTAGCCAGTTTGAGCATTGCTAAGGAGTCCCCTTCTAAGCAGTCCTCAGCTGAGCTAAGCGAATTTGAGCACCTCTAAGCACCGCTAAGCATTTGCCACTTTAATCACTGCTCAACTAAACTTAACAAGTTTGTGCACTACTGAGCTATGCTTAGCATTTTTGAAAATGGTCCAATGGTGGCAAAGGGTGTAAAAATACTCTTATTTAAGCTGCAAAGGTGGGAATAAAGTTAAAACCTGTTGGAGTTTGACCAGTGCATGAACTATGGCAGGAGCTGGAGAGGGAACGTGCTTTCAGGTGATGTGCAGGGGCATGTTGGAGTCCCGGGTCATGGGTGGGCTCCTTGTTGAACTCCATGATGACAGACTGCTGCAAGGCCAGTAGCAGGACTCTGAATACAAGTCCAAGGCCTGGGACCATCTGGCAAGTGAAGTCACCACTGCCAGTGGAATCCCCCACACTGGTGAGCAGAGGCAACATCATTATGATGACCTGAAGTGGAGAAAGGGGGTGCTCTTGGCCTAGTGGATCCAAGATGCTTGGGATGGGAATGCCCCAGCAGTTTGCAAGTATACGAATCATTGCTTTACCAAATTTTAGCACAAATATCTTATAGACAGGTATGCATAATGGTGTGTTTTGCCCCTACAGCTGTAGACAAGTGGACTCACAATGTAAAGGCCCATGCCGGGCACCTGGCGAGGATGCACCGACAGTGTGGTCAGTAGAGATCTATCTTGCAATATATAGTACAATAAATAAGTAAGAGTACATTGTTTACAGCCAGTAGGTATAGTGTGTTCTGAGTGTACTGCAATAAATGTGTTCTTGGACCCACATTGATATAAGTGATTAATGCCAGGTACTGTGCAATACAGATGAAGGCATTAAACAAGCTACTATTGATGAAAGTAAGGTAATACTGTACTAATACTGTGTAGGAGTAACATAAGTATATACAGTAGTAATACTAAGGATCTTCTAATAAAGTACACTATGATTGCAACTGTAAAGGTAATAAATGTCATTCATTCATCATCTACAGGACATGCAGTACAACTAAAGTCAGAATGTTGAATGTAATAAACCACTGTGTCATGTCACCCTCAATAAAGATATTTCCAGCAAATGCTGTGTTTATTCCAGTCTGTTGTTAAAGAAATACAAGCATGCAGGTCCTCCACAGCAAATATGGCTAAGACACCAAGAACTGAGTGAAGTTTGGCTGATAAAGAAGTGTTCTGCTAAAGTGTAGATGTGGAGCTGTAAAACAAAATGCAAAGCAATTTGATATATGTTTTGCACTAAGATCCGAACCTTGAATAGTAATGTGTAATGTATTATAGTGTGTTGCCTTCAGGACTGTCTTGTGTTAATCTATGCATTTCAGCTATATGTATTCCTGAATGTAGGTATGCTGATGCAGGCAAGTATGAGACTGTAATAGGTGGAGACTGCAAATATACAATGTGCAAATGTATATGGGTCTGGTATGCAACCCAGCACCCTGCTATGGTCTCTACAGATCACACGTGTCCACATCCACTAGGGGTTACATATGTATACCTGCATTCAAAGTATTAATACACAGTTCACCAGATATCTCTGTCATGAATGAATCTCATGCATGTATGTTCAACTGTAATTGCAGTCTTCTGTGACAATCTACTGATATTACCAGGTCAGACTTTCTAACCAAGTGACTTTTAGGCAAATATCAGTCAAGCAACCAACAGCAGTGGCCCAATAGCTCAGTGTGATAAGTAAAATATATGTTGCTCATTTTTTGCACATGCAGACTATGGTTTGAATCCAGAGACTGGTACTAAGATGTATTCATAGTTACAGACAAGTAGCACTGACCATTTGTAGAAACAGTCATGTTGTGTTAACAGATATTTTCTCCACATGGCTTACAGGTAAAGAAATGTTTGTATTATCTGTATGAAGGGTATAGTAATAAACTGTGTACAGATGTTCATAGGTTCATAGGTTCATAGGTTCATACTAGGCTATCTGCCCGAGGGCATTTACAAGCCTAGCCCATAGTTTTGTGGCTTACGCCACCCCTTTAGTTTGGAGAAACTATGCCCATTATTTTGCTGTGCCTCTGTTGAGCAGTGACACTGAGGTAATCCCTGGGGTATATCTGCAATCTCCCATCCATTGGTCAAGATTCCTCTTGAACAAGGCCAGCGAGGTGCTCTGCCTCACATATACCAGGATTTTGTTCCACAGCATAGGGAGTCTTTGGGTGAATAATCTATCCCTCCAGCAGGTCCTATTAATAACTGTGTCGAGGTTTAAGTCTCCCACCCTTGTGGCTCTGAGGGATCTAGATTTTTTGAGGTGAAGCATGTTCATCAAATCTGGGTTTGACATGGCCTTGTATGTCAGGCACAGGTCACCTCTGAGCAAGCGGTAAGCAACTGAATAGAGCTGGAGTTCTTTCAGTCGGGCAGCATAAGACAGATTTTTGAGACCCTTTATCCTTTTGGTGAGGAACTTTTGTGGCCTCTCCAGCTGCTGCAAGTGTCGGGTCAGATACATTCCAAATGGGGCATTGTACTCAATCATTGGTCTGATGAGTGATGAGTATAGGAGACTATGACCTCCTTGATCTAGATGTGAATCCCTTCATGATAAGGTGGGCAATGTAGAAGGTCTTCCTAACTACTTTAGCAATATGAGTGTTGAATGAAAGGCTACTGTCAACCTGGGTCCCCAAGTCCCTGATAACTTCTTCTGTGCTCAGTGGATTGCCACCTATATGGTAGCTAGGGGTAACCTTGTTTTTCCCGAAGGGTATGACTATGCATTTCTTGGCATTTAACTTTAGGCCATGGCTCTGGCACCAGTTATCTGTTTCTGTGAGACCCTTCTGAAGGATATCTGTGTCAGATGTGTTTCCCAGTTTGCAGTCATCTGCAAACTTTGTCAGCCATAACCCTCCTGTGTTTGCTTGTATTTCAGAAAAGTAGATGCCAAACAAGAGTGGGCCCAGGACTGAGCCCTGTGGGACACCACTTGTGACAGGCTTTGAGTCTGACATGGCGCCAGCAACTCTGACCCTGTGGGTTCTGTCACTCAGCCAGTTTGCAACCCATCTTGTGATGTATGGGTTTACATTTAAGCTGATGAGTTTTTCAATGATACCCGAGTGGGGTATTGTATCGAAGGCCTTAGCCAGGTCGAGGTAGGCTGTATGGACTGCCTTTCCCTCATCAATGGCCTTGGTGACTGTTTCGAAAAAGTCAACCAAGTTTAAAAGACATGATCTGCCTTTGACAAAGCCAAACTGGGTTGGATCCAAAGTCTGCAAATTCCCTATGTACTAGTGTATGCTTGCGGTGTCTGTGAATATGTGCCAATAGTCCTACTCCATACCTACAAATGACAAAAATGATAGGGATATACACCATGCACCCTTCCTGATGCATGTCTCTCAAGTGTCATGCTGTCATGGCTAGTGATCACTGTTGCCAATAATCTTGGACACAGATATAAATCCAGTTTCAGTATGCGAGTAGCACACTCACAAATCAATGCAGGATCCACCTTGTTAGTCATATATGTAACCCTGACATGTACGAGTCCCCTGCAGTTATGTAGCTATAGTTCTCACAGCTTGGCCCATACCATTACAGGCTGACAGCTTAACAGGTATGTACATGCTACAGGGTACTGGTAGATGTAAAGTAAGGGGAGACCTGTAGAGTATTGAGTGTTACTGTTGTGAAAAATATAGCCTATACAGTTTTTAATGGAATGTTTTCTCTCCCCCCACGTCTTATCTGCATCACTAATTATAATTCATATACTATGGGTATGTTTTTCTCAAAACCTAATGTTGGGACTTCTGTTGTATTATTGTTTATATATTTCAATGGTTGTATACTAACATACCTTGTTGAAATTACACTGTTGTTGGCCTGTTGCCATAACTGTTACTGGCATGCTGGTACAATAATGACTGTTATTTCATTTATGCATGTATTCCATTTGCTATGCAATTCTATTCAGTTCTGTTGTTCTGGGTTAATTGGAACACCCATACATGCTGTTATAACTAACGTTGAAACGTTTTGTTCATGACTAACCAATACACTTTGACAAACCTCATCACCATAGCACATTTGGGTAGGCAGATTCCAGTGGATCCACCTGTCCTGCCTCATTTGGCCATGGCACTGGGTCCCAGCACATCTGGGACCCAACCTCAAACTACCACCTCTGCTGCTCCTGCACCACCCTTGGGCAGAGCTGCCCCAGGGGATGGGCCCCATTTCCTCTCTGGGGGCAGGTGGGAAGGGGACCCTGTAACCGTAAACCAGCTCCATGGCATAGTATACAGGGTCATCCAGCAGGATTTGGATGACCGCCTGTGCCAGATAAAGGGAAGACTAGTGCACTTTGAGGGGCAGGCTGGCCCTGGCACTCCACTCCCAGCACAGCCACTTTCAGGGCAGTGAAGGGGCAGTAGTGACTGCCAATATGTGGGGACTTCAGTCCCACTGTTTCTATCTGGGAGCATTTGGTCCTCTGATTCCCAACCACGCTCACTGTCCAAGGTGTTTACCCCCTCATGTGTCATACACCACCTCTGTCTGCTGTTTTGTCTGTCTGCAAATGTAATCTCACCTACTCAACTTATGTCCCCAAACATACCTACAACCCTTCCCCAACATCCTACTCTCACCTTAAAAAAAGGGCATCTGTCACCCCCCCAAAAACATGTCGCCCCATACATAACTTTCCATTTCACCCCCATGTACACTGACATTAATCAATTTCCGCATGAATTAATCAACAAATTTATGTTGCCCACACCCTTCCCTGTGGAGTGTGAGGCTCTAGATTCCAAACTGTCCACATCATGCACAGCTGTTGCTGCACAAGAAATTAAGAGCTATGGTCATTTCCTACACCTGTCCTGCACATTCCTAGCTGCCTTTCATAATGTTTTTCCTCCTGATTGCTCCCATTTCACCACTTTCCTATCACCCCTTTTTCTTTTCCTTTTTTGTAAATAGCACAGATTTAAGCTGGGATAAGCAGCACTAAGTGAAGCTAAGTGGACCTAAGTGCAGCTTGGCATCACATTGCGCAAAACCACACAAACCCACTTAAAACTGCTTTAATCACTTTGTCTGATTCAGGCACTGTTCTGCCCACCAGCAAAATAAACAGCCCTGGCAAGTATCATACCTAGGACACTATCCACTTGAGTTAGAGCAATGCACCATTAAGCCAAATCAGCTGTGGGAAATTAAGACTGCTTTTGGAAATATATCATGCAGTACAGTTATGTAAAATTAGGGGAAGAAAGACACCACTGTTAAGTATTGAACCCAGGACCCTGTGTACTAGAGTCAGAGTAACAGAACATTATGCCAAATTAGCTCTGGTGACTTAGGACTGCTTTTGGAAATATATCATGCAGTACAGTCATGTTACAATATGGAAAAAAGACATCATTGCCAAGACCCTGTGCACTAAAATCAGAGCAATGCACCACTAGGCCAAATCAGCTTTGAAGAACTAAGGACTGCTCTTGGAAATATATCATGCAGTGCACTCATGTAACATTAGGGAAAAAAGACACCACTACCAAGTATTGTACCCAGGACCTTGACAACTACAACCTAGTGCATTACGCAAGTAGGCCAACTGAGCTCTGGAGAACAGTGGTTTCAGAAACATTCTGATTGCCAGTGACACACTACTCTTATATATACTCAGACAAATCACAGTGCACTTGTTGTGGGCCTCTGACACAGACAACAAACCAGTACACAAACAAATAAATGCTGATGGATGTATGGGAGGCCTACAACATCAGGTAGAGCTGGCAACTGCTGAAGGAACACAGTTGTGCCCACTACTTATGGCAAGATTGTCATAAAACCTATTTGGTGTGCTGACATACTGGCAATGCAGTGCAGATTGGAGTTACAAACCATGACAGACAGCTCAGTGTCACATGTCATACCCATCTGAACATACATGTCCATGCCAATCATGTGTAACACTCTGTAGACATGCACATATGTCTTACAAGAACACCTGCTATAATGCAATATATTATTAGTAATATATCATATAACATATATTATTATCATATAGTGGAAGGCATGGCCGAAGGCAGGAAGGGAGGAGAAAGGCTAGGACTGTAGTAGTGAGGGTCGGAACTTTGAATGTTGGCAGTATGACTAGTATAGGGAGAGAGCTAGCCGATATGATGGACAGAAGGAAGGTTGGTATATTGTGTGTGCAAGAGACCAGATGGAAAGGGAGTAAGGCTAGGTGTATCAAAGGTGGGTTCAAATTGTTTTATCATGGTGTGGATGGGAGGAGAAATGGCATAGGAGTTATCCGGAAGGAACAGTATGCTAAAAGTGTTTTGTAGGTAAAAATAGTGTCTGATAGAGTGATGTTTATGAAGCTGGAAATTGATGCGGTGTAATGATGAATGTTGTTAGTGCATATGCTCCACAAGTTGGGTGTGCGATGGACGACAAAGAAACATTTTGGAAAGCATTGGATGAAGTCATGATGACTGTACCCAAGGGTGAGAGAGTGGTGATTGCAGCAGATTTCAATGGCATGTTGGTGAAGGGAACAGATGGGATGAGGAAGTGATGGGTAGGTATGGTGTTAAACAAAGGAATGCAGAAGGTCAGATGGTAGTGGATTGTGCAAAAAGGATGGACATGGCTGTGATGAATATGTATTTTAACAAGAGGGAGGAGCATAGGGTGACATACAAGAGTGGAGGAAGATGCACACAGGTGGATTATATCTTATGTAGGAGGGCCATTTTGAAGGAGACTGGAGACTGTAAAGTGGTGACCGGAGAAAGTGCTGTTAGGCAGCATAGGATGGTGGTTTGTAAGATGACATTGGTGATCAAGAAGAGGAGGAGGATTGAGAGGGCAGCACCAAAGATCAAATGGTGGAAATTGAAAAAGGGTAATTGTGAGGTGGAGTTCAGGGAAGAGTTAAGACAGGCACTGGGTGGCAGTGAAGCGTTACCAAATAGCTGGGTAACTACAGGAGAGCTAGTAAGGGAGATGCTAGAAAGGTGCTTGGTATGACATCTGGACAGAAGAAGGATGACAAGGAGACATGGTGATGGAATGAGGAAGTAAAGGAGAGTATACAGAGAAAGAGGTTGGAAAAGAAGAAGTGGGATTGTCAGAGAGATGAAGAAAGTAGACAGGAGTATAAGGAGATGTGGTGCATGGCAAGGAGAGAGGTGGTGAAGGCTAAGGATAAGGCATATGAAGAGTTGTAAAAAAGGTTGGACACTAAGGAGGGAGAAAAGGACCTGTACCAATTGGCTACACAGAGGGACCAAGCTAGGAAAGATGTGCAGCAGGTAAAGGTGATAAAGGATAATGAGGAAAACATACTTACAAGCAAGGAGAGTGTGTTGAGCAGATGGAAAGAGTACTTTGAGGGGTTGATGAATGAAAAGAATGAGAGGGAGAGAAGGTTTGATGATGTGGGGATAGTGAATTATGAAGTGCAATGGATTAGCAAGGAGGAAGTAAGGATAGCTATGAAGAGGATGAAGAATGGAAAGGCTATTGGACCAGATGACATACCTGTGGAAGCATGGAGGTGTTTAGGTGAAATGGCAGTGGAGTTTTAACCAGATTGTTTAATGACATTTTTGAAAGTGATAGGATGCCTGAGGAATGGAGAAAAAGTGTTTTGGTACAAATTTTTAAGAATAAGGGTGATGTGCAGAGCTGTAGTAACTACAGAGGGATTAAATTGATCAGTCACAGCATGAAGCTATGGGAAAGAGTAGTGGAAGCTAGGTTAAGAAGGGATGTGATGATTAGTGATCAGCAGTATGGTTTTTTGCAGGGAAAGAGCACTACAGATGCTATGTTTGCTCTGAGAGTGTTGATGGAGAAGTACAGAGAAGGTCAGAAGGAGTTGCATTGTGTTTTTTAGACTTAGAGAAAGCATATGACAGGGTGCCTAGAGAGGAGTTGTGGTATTGTATGAGGAAGTCGGGAGTGTTATAGAAGTATGTAAGAGTGGTACAGGATATGTGCAAGGGTAGTGTGACAGCGGTGAGGTCTGCGGTGAGAGTGACGGTTGCGTTTAAAGTGGAGGTGGGATTACATCAAGGATCAGCTCTGAGCCCTGTCTTATTTGCAATGTTGATGGACAGGTTGACAGAAGATCAGACAGGATTCCCCGTGGACTATGATGTTTGCAGATGACATTGTGATTTGTAGTGAGAGTAGGAAACAGGTGGAGGAGACCCTGGAGAGATGGAGATATGCTCTAGAGAGAAGAGGAATGAAGGTCAGCAGGACTAAGGCAGAATATATGTGTGTGAATAAGAGGGAGGATAGAGGAATGGTGAGGATGCAAGGAGTTGAGGTGGCAAAGGTGGATGAGTTTAAATACTTGGGATCAATAGTTCAGAGTAATGGTGAGTGTGCAAGAGAGGTGAAGAAGAGAGAACAGGCAGGATGGAGTGGGTGGAGAAGAGTGTCAGGAGTGATTTGTGACAGACGAGTACCAGTAAGAGTGAAAGGGAAGGTCTACAAGAGGGTAGTGAGACCAGCTATGTTATATGGGTTGGAGACATGGGCATTGACAAGATAGGAGTTTGAGCTGGATGTGGCAGAGTTAAAGATATTAAGGTTTGCACTGGGTGTGACAAGGGTGGACAGGATTAGGAATAAGTATATTAGAGGGTCAGCTCAGGTTGGAAGGTTTGGAGACAAAGCCAGAGAGGCAAGATTACATTGGTTTGAACATGTGCTGAGGAGGGATGCTGAGTATATTGGGAAAAGGATGCTAATGATGAAGCTACCAGATAACAGGAAAAGAGGAAGGCCTAAGATAAGGTTTATGGATGTGGTGAGAGAGGACATACAGGTGGTTGGTGTGACAGAGCAAGATGCATAGGACAGGAAGAAATGGAAACAGATGGTCCTCTGTGGCCACCCTTAATGGGAACAGCCAAAAGATGATGATGATAATATCATATTATGATATATATATATATATATATATATATATATATATATATATATATAAATTATTATTATATAATATATAATATATGATTTATATATTATGGTTTACTATCAGAATGTTTAGATTTCCGAACATGTTCGAAAATCAGAACACTGAACACAGTAAATTCCAAAATAAGCATTTCAGTAAAGTCAAATGTCGAACATGTCAACTTTAATGAAATGCTCATTTCCGCTCAGCATTAAAACACACTTTTAGCAGGGGGGCTGTGCCTCCCTGCACCCCCCACCACACCCCCTACTTATATATACAAACTCCGAGATTGCACTACAGTGAAGGAAAGGGTACATTTCCCGATCCCCACTTTTGTGCGATCTGCACCACAATGTCGAGTTCCCTATTACAAGGTTGACATTGTGGTGCTCATGTTTTTGGATATGTACATGAGATTTCGCACATATGTCAATCGCACAAAGTGCGATTAACTATGTGATAGCAAACCATATATTATACATAATGTATCTGTTACATTCCTACCATGTGTCACATCTGGACTCCCACAGTCCTGGCCCACAGCCCAATCTGCGGCACAATAAATACATGCATGTCAATACAACATAGGAATAACTGAGCCATGCAGTGTCCAGCAACAAGTGGTTGCTCGCACTGCATTCAATGCCACCCACACTAGCACGTTAAAGGCCTGCAGGGTGGGACACATTTCACAATTATGAATATGTGTTCTAAATGTTGCCTACCACTGTCTTGATGGCACTATTATGTAGCATATGTACAAGAGGCACATGCATCACCTGGACTGCTATGGGTACCATCAACCAGGCAATGCTGTGACATGACAGCTGACACCCTCTCTCACTGACAGTAACAGCTTGCTGTCCCCTCTGTCTTCACATTCCCTAGTCTGACTCCTGGCCAGAATGCAGCAGCTGTGGCCTGCTACTCATGCAGCAGTATGTCCAGCTGCCTGCTACAGACCTAACATACCTCCCAAACACCTGGAACAGTACATCCACACGACACCCATACATCAAGGGTTGGGGGGGGTGCACATGTGAAAGGTATATGTATCACAATCTCCCTCTACAATCATACACAGCTGATAGAACAGCATCAACTGTAGCAGCATGCACATTCAGATAAAAAGGATGTATGACACACACATGTGTCTGTCTCCTTACTGACACCAACACACATTTTCAACAGTACACTGCTACAGAATCTGAAAGTCTAACAATGGTCAGACATAGCATGCAAAACTGTGGACATACATCAATCCAAACAGTGGATAGTATTTCTACCTACCCTCTGTGATGCTGTAGCTCCCACACCTGGACAATGTCCTCCTCACAAGCCAGGAAAAGGGGCAAGGCCTACATGAAGACCTTAATTATAGCACTTTGTTGCCATGCCATTGGCTAATGGAAATGCAACCCAGCTGTTCTGGATGCAATTAGAAAGTGGGAGTCACAGATTGGTGCACAGGCAATAACCTGTTCTTGACCATTACCTCCAAAAGGCAAGCTGCTGCCTACGGTAAACAGGTCTGAGTCCTTATTCATGAAGACAGACTGTGATTCTCTAGGATACTATAACTGGATTTCTTCTCTCAAAGGAGTACAGCACTGCACCAGGTATGTCATTGAATGAAGCATGTAATGGAATGTAGTTGGGGAAATGCAGTCATAGGAAATAAGAAGTTAAACAGTAGATCTCAACAACATTGCCTGGACTGACATGTTGTTGTTAGTCTGTTATCCAGCACCTACGGCCATCCGTTACGGCTTTGTCTGCCTTGACATAGATCACAGTTCTGGGCCCTGTGACACCCCAGCAATGGTCAGTTCACAGATGACTGCTACTTTTATTGTCTTTTGTACAATACTGATAGTAAGTACTGGTGGATACAGCCAGCATATGACATCATGTACTGTCATTGAGTTCTTCTCAGTCTGTGAATGTCATACAAGCTTAGTTCAGAGATTGTAAAAACAAAAAACAATACTTCACAATGCCGGAAATCAAATATTTAATCACTCACAACTCACAAAACTTTCAGATATAATCCATCAGTGTGAACAAATAACAGATATAAAATTACAATACTTATACTATCTCTTAAAAACACATGACACAACCTAACCAATCAATGTAAATAATCTATTAACAATTAATTATCTCCTAATGGTTCAAAGATTTTCCAGATGTCCCTGACCACGTACTCTGGCTAGGTCACTGTGTACCCCACACCTGTATCTGATTGCCTGACACGTATGTCTAGCATACCTGGTGACCCCCTGCAGCAGGACAGCAGGTTATAGGTACTAGTAGTGGGGGGACACTGGATCTGGCACAGCAACAGTGTGCTCATATTGAGCATACAATGTAAAGGAATGCATACAGCACCACATGTTTGTGTACCATCACTGTGTTCCCTGGGGTCTGCCATGTCACAGACAGATTCCCCAAATGCTGGAGACAGCCATCACATATTGTCCAAATGATGTGTGGAAATACACATTTGTCTACCAGGGGGTCTACATCTATCAGGCACAGTTACACAGTCCACAGACATCTGGGTACTGCAGATGTCAGACAGCTACGAGCAGGACACCCTACACCACAGTTATTGTGTAGCACAGATGTTGCTGGAATGTTCACATGCACCTGTAGTACCACTCACCTGTTTTTCGGAAATAGGCTGGATGACATGGTACAGTAATGTTATCCAGGAATACCCAGCAGTCGATGATAGTGATAGGTGTGGACACAACACAGTGTGTCACACCACTCAGGCCATATCTGGTAGTCCTGGTATCATATGAGGTTTCTAGGTTATGGGCTCTGAGCAGCCATATGCCTAGCTGGATGTTAGCCCATGTGTATGCAAGGCAGCACTTGATGCCCCTGTCCAGCAGGAACACAGGTGGTATTGCAAGGGTGTATGTGCAGTTAACCATCCAGTTATCCAGGCTACACCTGCAAAGGTGTAAATAGCTACCCTGCCTGATATGGACAGGGTGCCAATTCCACTGTAGGTTGATTGTGTGGGACACACATCTGAGATGCCAACAAGCCCACTTCATGTCACACACCAGGTTGAAGGTGTGTGTGTGTGTGTGTGTGTGTGTGTGTGTGTGTGTGTGTGTATGTGTGTGTGTGTGTGTGTGTGTGTGTGTGTGTGTGTGTGTGTGTGTGTGTGTGTGTGTGTGTGTGTGTGCACATTAATGGTCCTCACTGGGGGGAATGTGGGGAAGTGTATACCCCATGTCCCGTGATGACATACCTTGTTGTATGACATGGGCCATGTAGAAGGTTTATCTTACAATGGAAGCAACATTGTATTGAGATGTCATGTTGCCAAAGATGTGTGTCCACAGCACCCTCATGACTGATTGCATGCCTAGGATGTTGTTCATACTCTGGTAATATATGGGGATGTCACTCTTCCCATAGGGGTTCACACTGCATGTCTTGCTATGCGGCCAGAGGCAATGTGTCTGGCAACGGTCTTGTATCTGTGTGACACCTTCCTAGGCAGATTCCCTAATCACTAGGGAATCCAGTGACAGCACACAGCATGCAGTCATCTGCAGACATGATCAGACATAGGCTAATGGCTGTTACATGCATCTCAGATGTGTACAACACACATAACAGAGACCCAAACACAGAACAACAGGTAACACACCTATGTAGGGGTCAACTAGTTGTGGTGCATTTCTCTACGTGGAATTGGTGGGTCATGGCAGAACACCAGTGTGCTGCCCCTATGGTAATGTATAGTGTGATGCATACTTGGGAGTGTTATATCCATATTAGCCATGTGGATTATACTGTGACATAGTTTTTTAACTGTTAAGGTAGGCATTCTGCACTGTCACCCTCTGTCCATACCTTTGGTGACTGTGCCATAGAGGTCACCTGAGAGTAGCAGACATGAACCCTTCTTTGACAAAGTCTAAGCATGCGTAATGGAGTGTGGCCAGGTCACACATGCCTTGTGAATGGGGTTCACTTGAAACTGTGCTATGGACTTGCAGAATAGCTTAGTTATGATGCTGGGTCTATCATGTGACTGAGTGGGTGACACCCCCCCTTAGTGTAAAGGGGTGACAGTGATTGTCCATCAAACGGATGGGACAATGGCGGTACTCAGTCCTCCTTTCAATGCGGTTCCTTATGGTGTTGCAAGGTCATGGTTGGAGTTAGGTAGGATGCATTCTGTGATGTGATAGGCTCCTATGGCAGATGTTCACCATGAGTATCACATGGCAGTGGTGACCCGTTCTCCACATATGGAAGATGGTGGAGTTACTGTGCATATGCTGATATACTGATGTGGAACACAAGGATTGAAGCCTAGACCAACTCTATCATGCATCCAGTATGCTATACCAACAGTGCTGGTATAGCTGGTGTCCTTATGCACCACAAGTAAGCAGCTGCTACCTGTGCTGTTGCAGATATATGTGCAGTAGGGGAGATGACTGCCTGTAGTGGATGTAGGCAATGTAAGGAGTGTGTTTGTTGTGCAGGTCTGAAGGACTAACCTCATTCTCATGTACACGCAAGGAGACATTGCCCCAGAATGGGCACTTGCCCCTATTTTGTCTCTGACAGTGGTATATTTTCCCTGTTATGGACAGTATGTGTTGTACATGTCCACCAGACAAGTGTACATATCCTAGCAGAGGATGATGTATGCCTGTTGGGTATACCTGACTACATGCATATATATGAATGCACATATAGCACTTGTCGGTATGTGTGTTGATATTGGTGCAAGTCCTTAATGAGGGGTTTGGGGCTGTGAAGCTGTGTAAACCCCTCCCCAGGAGGGTGTATTCCATGTTGGAGGTGCATGTATGGCTGAGCCTAGCCAGTTGGTTATTGTGGGAGATGGTGACTGCAAACGTGACTTCATGATGGTTGCTGTGGCATGGAGTATGACACTGTCAGGATGCTGCAGTGGTAACTTGTGTTGTGTGATGTCAACTGCAATACACCTTCACCTCATGTGTGTGTATTCCCTGGCCACATCGAGGTGTTTGTACTTTTACTGTTGATTGCTTCTTGGCCATTTGTGTGCTGGCATGACTGTCTTACCATGTATGTTAGGGTAGTTCAAATGACTCAGGGTCAAGGTACAGACCTGTCTCATAATACAGTTGATGAGGTCCATAAAGGCAGAATGGATTTCCTGGTCACATGTGGTGGCTGGTGCCTTGCTGTGATTTGCATATGTTTATGTTGCCAATGGTGAAGTGCCCCTGCAGTGTCCACTGTGCATCTTACTGCCTGTACAGCATGGAGGTGTGTATGTGTCCCACATATACAGAAAACCCATGTCCCATGGCATTACCGGCTACACTTTGCCTTCTGTATGTATGATAGAGTGGTTGAACATGTAAGGCTGGGGTGCTCTCTGCAGCTTGGAACCATGGTGTGTATGATTGCACAGATGTCTGCTGTTCCCAGGGTAGGACTGCTTGCAATGAGGGCAAAGTCATGTGTACACCTCTAGTGTTTTGCAGCATAGCCTTCACTGTGTGTTGTACTGACACTTGTCTGTTGGTAGTGATAACTTCACCAATGTTACTAATGGAGTCACCATGGGTCTAGTGGGAACCACTGCCAGACGCATGATGATCAGTGAAGACAGATGGAGGCTATCTTTCACAGAGCATAGTGGTCTGTTTACCATATCATCCCAGACTCACAGGTACTTGAACACCTGTGATATCACAGGATAAATGTGCACATGTTAAGGGCAATCATTCCCTGATTCTATTACGGCATCCATCTGGGTGACACCATAATGCTGCATTCCTGCCTGGGACACATAACTATGTGTTCACTCATGTCTCACTGCATATAGTCCATGGATGTACATGTCAGGTCAGGTCAGACTCACAAGCATGTACAGTGACAAACCCATGACAGTACCTGTTGGTGAGAGGCAGCAATGTGTATGCAATATGGCCAAGTCTGGCAACTGACACAAAAGTAACTGTGACCATCCACATACCCAGCCAGGTCAGAGGCACACCAGTGTGTCTCCACTAGAGTCCCCTATGTGTAACATGTTTGACATGGGTTCACACCTGTGTGGCTGTGGGACATAGGTGTGTGGCCATGTGTGGTATGTGCTGTGTACGACTGTGGCATTTGTGTGTGGCTTTGACTCAGAGATCCCCATTGTTTGTGGATGTATATGTTGAGGATCACTGCAGATGTTTGTGTGTGTTGTGTAGGTGTGGGTGGTGTGTGAGGTGTACTGTTTATGTTGACAACCTGTTTGAGGACAGATATGCAGCCTTGACAGGCAGAAAGCAAATATTGTAGGCTCCTACAGTCATTGAATCTCTCACACAGTGTGTTCGTAGGTGGTGTCTGTAGATGGCTGTCCATCCGTGTACAAGACACAGGTGCTACACAGTGTCAGGACACCACTATCAACCACACTGACTGGGGAAACTGTAGGACAGTATGCAGCCATATAGTTCAGATTCTGAGGGAGGAAGGCCAGGGAGACTAGAGGGGTGGGTCTACAGACCAGGTGAGCACTAGTAGAGTAGGAGGCTGACACCACAGCAGTCCATGTAGATGGCCTATGAACAAGCAGTAATAGATGCAACAGCTACATGTAGTGCAACACCTCATAGCACATGGAGCAAGTAGCATGAAATATCTGGATCAGGGGGCCAATGCATGCTGTATTGTCAGTATGTTGCCGATACCAACAGACATAATATGCCGATGGATGGTTGGAGTATGAAGTGGGGGTTAGCGATGGATAGTGCTGGCAAAAGTGGATGTGCAGGGTCTGTACATAATGGTAAGCAATGTGTGCAGTCCTGTGATGTGTTCCCCTGTTCATGTCTGTCAAATGGGATGTACAGACGATGCAACCCAGCCTTCGCAGAAGCTGAGACCACTGCGATTATTGATGCCCTGGAACTCCATCACTGAGTGCTGTTGTCAATGAGCTACCATAACCAGCAACAATGTGCTGCCCTGTGGGCAGACCTGGTATCAACAGTGAATGATGTGGGCCACCAGAACATGAGCTATAAACAGGTCCGACACCGTGCTACTGATCTTGTACACCATGCACAGCAAAGGGCCACAGATGTGGCCATGGAAATTGCTGGCACAGGGCGAGGGCCTGCTACACAACCACCACTCTCAGCCACAGAGGAGTTCCTGACAAACCTGGTGTCAGCCACCAGCTCACAGGAATCATCACTACGTATGTCATGGTGGTGGGTGGCACAGGATCCATAGCCAAGCACCATCCAGGTAAGCCTCCAGTGGTCATCATGTTAATACTGTAGCATTCATACTGGTAACCTCTGCATACCTGTACACATATGTCAGGTCAATCTGCATTTGTGTTTGGGGTTTATTAATGCACACATGTGCACACATATTGTGAATGTCAGTAAATTGGGTAGTATTGCTGCTTGTACTGTACATGTTGACAAATGCGCATATTATCCTGTACCATTGACATATGTGTGTGTGTTGACACTACCTCTCCCCCACAACTCCATATGTACCTCTGGTGTGGCTGGGGAGCATCATGTTATGGTGGCTTGCCTATACCCTGGGCATGTTACAGGCTGCCATTTTGCCATGCACACAACTGTTAAGCATACCCATATTACAATATGTGCATGTTAAGTTGTGATGTGGTTCACTGCAGTACATCACATTGGCAATCACAGTAGCATATTTGTAGGAGCTGTAACATATTAGCACATGGTTTTGTATAGGTGTAGTCACTGTGTGATACAGGGGTGCATTACTGTTCTGTACACGGGTGCAATGTGTGTTAGGTGAAGGTCCATCACATACTCTGACTTGTCAGATATCTTACTGATGTATAGTACTAGCAACATTAACTGGACACAACTGCACTGCATGTTGTTGAGGGCCTGTCCAGAGTGTGTCTGTTGTGGTCTTATTCTGTGCTGTGCATGGCATCAGTCAGAAGGTGTAATCTATATCATGCCTTTGTAACAAGTGAGTAGGGCATCAGACACATAAATGTAGGTCAGCAACAACATCAGCTGAGAGCCCACATGGCCATGGACAGCCTCACTCCTGTAGTAGCAGTACCACCATCACTGATGAAGAGAGGGTGCTGTCCACACCACAACATGGCAAGCCATGGGCATGTGGTCCTGGGCAGTCCTGTCAGGGACACAGACCCAGCAGACACTGGTCACCATCAGGAAGTAGTACCACATCTGGCTTTGGGCATGGTGGTGCCACTGCCAGTCCTGTCAGAATCAGTTCCTGTGTTCATGGTCATAGACAGTGAATTGTACATTCTGCTATGTACGGTCCATAGCTGTCCAACATACCCTTGTGTAGGGCTACCACATGCCTTGACTGTGTGCATGCTCATACTCACACATCATTGTCACATGCAGGTCAGTGACAGATGCACACAATGCCTCTCCATGGCCCAGCTGACCAGCACCCCTCCAGACACAGGCACACATGCTGTCAACTGTATGGCACAGCCTAGGCCTTTGCCAACCCCACACCTCACCCTGTGCATGTGATGATACATGTGCTGTGTCCCTGTTATCCATACCACCGATGCAAGGACATGCTAATATGTGTCTGCTGCACAGGGTGAATATACTACAGGTAATGGCAGTGTGTAGTGTAGTAGTGTTATGGCCTGCAAGGTGCCGTCTGCTGGCAATTGTCATGTGTACACATCATAGTGTACATACCTTTGTGCCATGATGCTTTATTGCTGTTAGTACTGCTGACTGACTTGTCTCACAGACCATATTCTGTTTCCATTCCTGCTGTCATTGTGTGTGAGTAGTGGAGGATTGTCACCTGTACAGGAACTGAGGATGGCAGAGTGGCAACGCAGACACCTTTTCATTGGCAAAGTACAGCTGTATGTGTCCATGTTTACCAAGGTATGTATGCGTGGAACAGTGTGTGAGGGACAATAGGGTCAGACAGCGTACCTTGCATGCATACTCCTTGACACAGCATGCTACTCTTGTTACATGTCACCTGAGAGTTCCATAGGATCACAGGTTCATAGGTACACAGGAGGTTACTACAGTACTGGTCCTGAGTCCCTTACCAGCCTATCCAGTACTGTATCCCCAATCAGAATCATCTATCAGCATCTGTTGCCCCTGCCATTGCTTAATACACTTTGGACCCCCTGGGACAGATGTTTTTTTTTTTACATCCACTCAACCTTGATGTAGTTGATGAGGGCCTGCATAGTACTCTGTTTGACATTTTTGGGGAATGCATTCCTGACACAGGGCAGTCTCTGGGAGATAAACCTGTCTCTCCAGCTGTTTATTTTGCTGTGTCATATGTGATTCAAGTCTGTCATGTCAATAATGTGCACAGAATTGTACTGACATATATGGGACAGTTGTTGAAAGGCTGACCACAACAATGCCATCTAGGCATGCCACAGCCCACTTGCGGATAACCTGTCCAATACCGAGTGGTGCAGAACTGAATTGAGGCTGCCTGCATGGCACAGGTGTTGAAGGCCATGGATAACCTTTGTGTGTGTTAACATAGCCTTACTATTTGGTGCAGATGTCTGCATAGGTACATACCAGACAAGCCATGCTGATAATGTCTTGTACTGACTGAGGACTATACAGAGGTAATGTCCACCTTTTGTCTGGATGCAGTCACTCTACCTATGTGGTAAACCACGTCCAAGCCTTTTCTGACCACTGCCACTACTTCATGGGTGACTGCAACAGTGTTATCAGCCTGAGTATCTAGGTCTGTCACCGCAATATGTGTGTTTATGGGGTTGTTGTTGATGTGGGAAATAGTGGGTCCATGTCCTCACCATTATTATAGTGCTGTTTTCTGCAATTCAGCTGGATGCCAGGACCTGGTCACCATTCCATACCTGCTGTATGACCCATTGCAGTGTGTTAACATCTGTTTGTGGGTCAATGACAGACAGTACACTACTCACAGTTGTCAAAGCTTTAGGCAGTACCTACATATGTTGGAGGTGGCAGCTTGCATTCAAGCCTTCATGTGGGTCATTTGTGGGTGGAAACTACTCACTTGTCTACATATTAGGAAACACAGAGTAGGGTTGCCACCTTATCAAATGTGGAATGTTGGATACGGCTTGTAGTATTGTGACACTTGGCGGGATATAATATAACCCATGGCAAGTGCACCAAACAGGACTTCCTTTTGTTTGTCAATACAACTGCTTATTTGTGTCACATCATCATAGGTTATGCTAATTCTCATACCAGTAAGGTGCTTCTGATGTGAAGTAACTGCCTTATGCATGTAGTAGACAACCTTAGCAGATGTTTGTTGTCCTACACTCTGGGGACCTCTGTATTGTTTGTGTCATTGCCACAAGTCACACATGGCAAAACATGTACTGTAACCTGCAGGGTGGGACAGGTGGTGGCCATAACCCCCACCTATACAGATGTCTTCAGAATGTCCTGCTGTTTGCCACATATTTTTTGTTACATTTGCAATAACATTGTGGTTTTCTGGCAAAGTTGTGTGAATTCATTAAAGACTGACATTACACAATACTGACAGATATTTGCCTGTCAGTTTTCATACCCTTCTGAAAATGTATGTGAATGCACAACCTGTTATGCTATCTTCTAGGTATGTTTGTCAGTGCAATATCTAAAGATTGACCCTAATATGTGGCCTTTGGCCCACGTTTCTGTATGGCTTTCTACAGATGTCTTTCTACAGATGTCTTTCTGTAAGGGGTCGAGAGGTATGTTTGTGGCAATAACACAGGCACACTGCTGCAAGTGGATATACATATGTACACACACACCACACTCATGAATCACCCTTGTTGATAGTAGATCCCTTGCCTGGCTAGTTATATGTATGATAGCACAATACACATAGCGCATGAACCACAGAGATTATACAGTTTTGTAGTATCTGCCACTACTACTCTGGAGTTAACAAAGTGACACAGGCACAAAAAATGGTACAGGCATTGCATGTATACATGCAAGACAGCCACATTGCTACAGAGGATATGCATACACAGACTCACACTCACACAGTCACCATTATTGAGATTACAACCTCTACCTATCTAGCTGTATGTAGTATAGTGCTATGTCCTTAATGCATATCCCATGGAGCTGATATGCCTGGGCCATACCTCTCAACCTGTTAGAACAATATATGTGGCTAAAGCCTTCAGTAATGGGGTGATACAGGCCCAACAATAGGGACAGGTTTTACATATTGCTCTTACAAACATAGATAACTGATAGAGGGAACAGTTTCATATCACCATTACTTTTTTGAAGGGTATGACATCTGACACTCAGATATCTGCCATTATTGTCTCAACTCAGTTCTTAGTCTTTTTATTGATTTGCCAGGAAACCATAAGTTTATGACACACAGACACACTATATGAGCAAATCATCTGGACATTCTGCAAAACTGTATACATTTGAGAGGTATGACCTGCAGAGTGTGAAACAGTGCATCCAAGGTTGATGACATCAACAGGCCCTGTCAATTAATGCAATGGGTGTGTCCATAGGCTGGAACAGTCCAATGCTATATCTAACATTAATGACATTGACATGCCCTATCAATTAATGCAATGGAGGTGTCAGGAGGGAAGAACAGGCCACAAAATGATATAACCAACCCACAGGGGATATACTTCACACACACACACACACACACACACACACACACACACACACACACACACACACACACACACACACACACACAGTTGGCAGTCTTTGGATTAGAATCCCTACCTATCTAGTTTATTATACTATAGAGCTACATATTATCTGCATGTGCTAAGGAGCTTATATGCCTATAAAGTGTCCAATGCTGTATCTAAGGTTGATAACATTGAAAGGCCCTGTCAATTAATGCAATGGGGGTGTCAGGAGGGCAGAACAGGCCTCAAATGGTGTAACCAATACCCCCCACACAGACACACACACACACACATGGGATATGATACATACACACAGTTGGCAGTCTTGAGATTAGAACCCCTATCTCTCTGATTTACTGTACTATAGTGCTACATATTTATCACATGCGCCACAGAGCTTATATGTCTGTAAAGTGTCCAATGCTGTATCTAAGGTAGATGACATCAGCAGGCCCTGCACACAGACAGCAGTCCTGAGTTGAGAACCCCTACCTACCTAGTTTATTGTATTATAGTGGTACACATTTATCATGTGCACCACAGAGATTATATACCTGCAAAATGTCCAATGTTGTATCTAAGGTGGATGACATCAACAGGCTCTGTAAAGTAGGGCAATAGGTGGTTTACAGGGTGAAACAGGCCGCAAAACGGTTTAACCTACAAACACACAAACAGACACACAGTTGCAAGTTGTAATATTAGAACTCCTACCTACCTAGCTGCATGTACTACATTGCTATATCCTTATCACATGCACCACAGAGCTTATATGGTTGAGGAGTTTCCAACTGTGCTTTTAAAGTGAATGACATCAGCAGGCCTTGTAAAGTAGGGCAATGGGAGTTTACTGGGTGGAACAGGACTCAAAATGTATTAACATACAAACACAGGTGCCAGTGGTGAGATTAGAAATCTTATCTATCTAGCTGTGTATACTATAGTGCTACCTACTTATCACATGCACCACAAGCCTTATTGACATGAAGAGTGTCTGACACTGCTATTGGGGTGGATGATGTCAGTAGCTGTTGAAAGGTGGGCCACTGTTGTGGATGATACTATTATCAGGCCCATAAAATGGATGACCATTACACAGACATAGGCCTGTTGGGCATCTGTATTCTGATGTAAATGTAATAGATACAGAAACACACACACACACACACACACACACACACACACACACACACACACACACACACACACACACACACACACACAAGGCAGGTGATGTGACATTACAACCCTACCTCAGTGCTATTGCACAATGAAGCTCACCTTCATACTTGCACATGCCACTGGTTACAATTGGTGTGCAAATGGCTGTAGCAGTACTTCCCTGTATACCTTTCATGATCTCTCTCTCTCTCTCGCTCTGTCTCTATCTGTCTCTATCTCTCTCTCCACACATGTCTGCCTGTCTATAATTGTTATATTTGTATATGTTACCTATATATATATATATATATATATATATATATATATATATATATATATATATATATATGCATGCATATGACACTCATCAGATGCAGCTATATCTTATATGTGCCACATACAGATAGATGAGGGTAATTCTGTCCGATGGGGGTGGTGAGAGACAGTTAAGGTGTACATGGCTGTGTGTAAGCAAAAGCATATATGGACAACACAGCTCAATAGTCAAATGTGGGTTCAGACATGGGCTGTAATTCTCTAAGTGTAGGAGCATGCTCAGAATTACCTTCAATAGTAACAGTGGGACTCCAGTCCAGAGCTACCTGTAGTCCAGTCCAGGATTATTAGTGCTGCAGCTGATTGGCTGATGAACCTGTGTAAACGGTCCAACACCTCAGTGATATACTGGCTAGGATCTGCTGTCTGTGTGCTATCCTTATTAACTGAGTCATATCCTGGGATAGGTACAGAATGCATTGGACTGAGCAGCGTTTTCCATAATATGTGTGGTATATTCTACATAGCACTGTGATTTCCTGGTATGTCAGTGGTAGATGAGTATAGATTAATGTGAGGGAGCACTGACAGACATTTGTTTACTGACTCCCTGCAATGCAGGGAACTATGTTACAGAATAAATTGTTCTAGTGTACACATTCTATGTTTGTCTGGCCAGTAGTCCCCCTTCCCCTTATATGAGTCTCTTTGTACTTCTGTTGTCCAGTCACAGCCTTTGTCCACAGTTGCTGCTGTTATGTATTTTGTAGTTATGGTGTGAGTGGGGTAGAAGTTACAGACTTCACACCTCTGACTGTACCTGTTTAGCAGGTTGCCCATCATTGTCCCCCATACATCTGCTGGGGTCCTCAGACAGTTTGTGTTGCATTGTTATTATAAGACTACATGTTGGTCATGGCTCTCAAACTGTTACAGACAGACATCTGCACAGGCCCATATATAACAGTCAGACAAAAGCCCAGACATGAGGGCAGGCTCTTAATATTGCTTTTCCAAATGTAGTCATTTGTTAGAATGGTTTTGTATTAGCTTGCATTTACTTATGGGTATGACAACATCTGCATCTCAACTGTCTGCCATTGATGTTTTCACATCAACATTTTTTGGTTTGCAAATAGTTTGCCAGGCAAATGCAGTATTATGACAAGCAGAACAGATAAAGGAGGCATACATGTGGACATTCTGTAACATCCTGTCATTCCAGGGGTATGGATGGTGCCCACTGACTTGTTGTCAGTACTAACACAGTAACTTGGCAACCTTTATATCCTACCACTAGACTGACCTGTCACAAACTGCTGTTCTACTAAGCACTGTGTGGGATACTCAGAGCTTTGCACTGCACATATGTGTGGCCCGCTGTCCCTCCATTGTCCAGTTTTCCTGCAGTAACAAGTATTGACTTCTGGACAGTGTGTATAACTCCCACTGTTGGTGTAGCTGACATGCAAAATAGCTGCCACGGCCAGTCTTAAGACATGGACCCTGACAACCACAATACTGTACTTAGACCAGTAAGCCACAACAGCCACCAGTAAGTGCTGTCTACTTCCTGACACTATTAAGCAAAAACATACATAGCACATTGACCCTGCATATTGTAGAAATGGAACAAGTTATCAAGTTGATTGTGACAGCCCTGGGAATGTGCGGTCTTCTGCTATTACCTTACAAACATAAATGTTACTGCAGTTGTATGTAAACACAGGTGTGTTGGGAGAGGGGGGCATACCTCTCAACTGCACACATCTTCACAGACTGTCCAGATGTTTGGCTCATGTTTTGGGTCCATTTTTCATAACATTGTGGTTATGTGGAAAATATTAGTGAAATCATTTAAGACTGAAGTAAGAAAGTAATGACTGACATTTGAGTTTCAGACTTCCTGCCCCTCAGACAATTTATGCTACTTCAACACCTGTTATTCTATCAACTTTCTAGGTTTGTAAGAGCAATATTTAAGAGGTTTACTATCAAAATTTCGAACCACACTCCGTCGACTGTACTATCGTCGAACACGGAATGTTGAAGTAAAAAAATAATCTAGGAATGGGTTTTAACATGGGTCGAGGTAGGTGAGATGTTTGTAGTTCTGAATAATACTGAACACCTACCTCGACCCATATTAAAACTATTCCTAGACTGTTTTTTTTACTTCAACATTCCCGTTTTCGAACTTCCGTGTTCGACGATAGTACAGTCGATGGAGTGCGGTTTGAAATTTTGATAGTAAACCTATTTAAGACATGTCTCTGTTTGTAGGCCTTTACCCCACATTTCCTTATGGCTTTGTACAGATTTTTTGCTGTAAGAGGTTTAGAGCTATGTATGGGTCTACAACATTGACATCCATGCATTTCTCCTATGACCCCGTTGTTTGTAAGTACCTCATATAATGCAGTGGATTTTGCTTGATTAGGGCCTAATGCATATTGTGGGGCAGCTAGTATTTGGGAGAGAGTTCCTGTTGTCATGCAGCAATACCATAGATATGCTACCACAGTCTACTATCCCATTCATTTACTGTTAAGAAGAGTGACTTACCTTGTGCCAGCTGCAGTTACAAGGACAGTGCTTCAGGGCTGACTCTGTTGGTTGCACACAGTACACAGCCTATATATGATAAGGTATAGGCAGTGTGATTTGGCTGGCATCCATTTTACAGTGTGTATGTGAGTCGGAGTGGGATGTCAGTCCCTGGGCCTCTAGGGTATCAATGTGCTATGCATTGCTTCTTTGTCAAGGCCAAGGCATACTGGGCATGCCTACTTCTGCCTACAGGGACAGGCTTAGGGGGTTCCTCCTCCAAGCTCCTCTGTGCCTGTTGAGACCTTGGCAATGGTGGGGAGCTGTGTGCCCCTTCCCTATGATGCTCCTGCCACAGTTGTTTCTGCAGGATCATATTGTGTAGCATGGCAGATACTATGAACATGTGTGCATATGTGGCTGGAGAGTACTGCAGGGCTCCACCAGATATGTCAAGGCAGTGGAACCTTGACTTGAGCAGCCCAAACGCACACTCTATAATGTTCCTAGTTTGTGTGTGTGTCTCATTATGACATTCTTAAGTTGGTTTGTGTGCATTTCTAATGGGTGTCATCATGCACAGTTTCGTATGGGATGTCCCCACTGGCAAATGCCTGGTACAGCTGTGATGCGTGCCAGATGTGGGAGTCGTGATAACTGCCAGGGCTGCCTGCACACATACTGATGATAATTGCATATGACCTGGCAGTTGATGGAGTGATACCCTTTGTGGTTGACATACATACACTCTACCCTCCTCACCAGGTGGTGCTTTAATGTGCACATGAGTGCAGTCTATGGTACCCAGTACCTCTAGGTAGTGTGCTGCATGGTGGAAGAGATGCATATTGCTGGTCCTCTCCTCAGGGATGCCGGGGAAATAAATGTGTTCACTGGCATGTGTTAGCATGACAGCCAGGAACTGATGGAGTACCCTGGATGCGGATGCCTGTGAGATCCCCATGATGTCCCCAGTAGGTCTTTGGAAAGTACCTGTAGCTAGTATTCTTAAGGCTACATATACCTTTGTTTCCACTGAGATGGGTTCCCCTCTATTGGCTCTGGGTCTGAGGTGAGGCCAGCAGAGCTTGATGAGTTACTATAGTATGTCCCTCTCCACTATGTAGTGCTCCACTATCTCCAGCTCATGTAGTTCCTGAAAGGTTACCCTGGACGTGAACACTCTTCTCCTCCTCAGTCTGGGCCTATTGTCAGCATCATCATCATCAGTGACCTCAGCCTGTAGTGGCTACAGATGTAGCAAAGCAGCAGCAGCCCCTATCATATTGACTGTTAAAATTCCCAAGTGTGTACTCCAATGGTCAAACCAAAAACAACTGTAGATACTCAACCAAAGGCTATTTGCCCACGATAAGTAAGCCAGAAGAAGAAGAAAATAGGCAGTCACCACGCTGAACAGCTACAAAAGTTTTATTTAAACCACAATTAAAAACACATAAAATGAGTGCTTTCGGGACAAGCCCTTTTTCAGATAACATGCTCAACTAACACTGCAGTTTTTATAGCTCTTTGACTACTAAACAGTATGCACCCTCCTCTTTTTCAATACAGGTTTTGAAGGTATAACCCCATTTAAACTTGGGGTTTTAATTGCTGCTAGTTCAGTGATCCATTTTGTCTCATTTAGTTCTGTCTCATTAACTAAATCACTTCCCCTTTTGTTCTTATTTATACATTGTATAACCATAAATTTAAATTTACGATTCTCATGTTTAGAATATGCTGGAAAAGTGCAATATGTTCATGTCTTAGCCTAACTGATGACAAATGGTTCAAGATTTTATTTTTCAACATGCAGTTAGTTTTTCCTACATAGAATGAGTTGCAGTCCTGGCAGGCTGCCAAATAAACAACATTCTGTCTTACTATCTGCACATAGATCAAAATAATACTGCTTCCCTGATATAGGATGTCTATATGAGCCTGTTTCCTCAACATATTCACATGCTTTGCAGCTTCTACATTTTCGTGTACCTGTACACTGTGTAATGATGCTTCTGTTCCTGCTTTTATGTGTTTTCCCTTTGTGACATAATAAATCTCTTAGATTTTTGTTCCTTCTAAATCCAAATAGTGGTCTCTCCCCATCACCTTACCTAGTCTTTCATCTGTTAACAGAACATTCCAGTTCTGTTTTATAATGTCACATATTCTCCCTATGTTGTTGCTATATGTTAGCATCAGTCTCATATTACTGATCTGTGGAGGTCTAGACTGACTGGATACCCAAACCTGTTGTCTGTGGGAGAACCAGGTTCTGGATCTATCATTCCTGTGCTGTTTACTTATCATTATAACATCTCTAACTTTTATTCTCATTATCCCCCCATTGACAAAGGTTGCTCTCTAACCTAGCTATTTATTGTTCAAAATGTGTGTCCTTTGTGCATATGTGGGAAATTCTATTAACCTGCCCTTTTATTATACTGTAGAAGGTGTATCTAGGATGCATGCTGTCAAAAGATAGCATGCTGTTCTTCCAACAGCTTTTTCTAAATAGGGTCATATCCAGAACCGCATTCTCATCCCTCTGCAGTTTTATATCCAGGAAGTCTATGACCTCACTGGAATAGTGCATGGTAAACCTAAGAAATGTGGTCATGGATTCCAAATATTATACAAATACCTGTAGGTCAACAACATCCCCTCCCCATAACAAAAAAAGTCATCCACAAAATGCACGTAGAAAAGTAACTTATCCTTCCATGGGTGTTGTCCTTCATAAATAACCTCCTTCTCCCAATAAGCCAACACTAAATTTGCATAGGTGTTGGAGCAGGGGGTGCCCATAGCCACCCCCTGCTTTTATAGGTTCATAGGTAGGTACTAGGCCCTGGCTTTTGCCACCCAAGAAAATTATTTTCCTGTGCCACTGTCGAGCAGAGCCACAGAGGTGATCCCCAGGGTGAATTTCCTATTTCCCATCCAATCATCAAGATTTTTCTTGAAGAGTGCTAATGAGGAGCTTTGTTTGATATACATAGGTAGTTTATTCCAGAGTATGGGAAGTCTCTGGGACAGGAATCTATCCCTCTGGCATGTTCTGTTTATTGTGGTGACAAGGTTTAGGTCCCTAGAGCGTGTAGCTTGGAGGGATTGGGATTTCTTTAAGTGGAGCATATCCAACAGCTCTGGTTTGACATAGCTTTGTATGTTAGGCAGAGATCACCTCTAAGTAGGCGATATGCGATGGAGTAAAGCTGGAGATTTTTGAGACAGTCTGCTTAGGGCATCTGTTTGAGACTGGTAATCCTCTTTGTGAGGTATTTCTGCAGCCTTTCCAATTGTTGTAGATGTCTTGTGAGGTACATACCAAAAGGGGCATTGTGCTCTATAATGGGTCTAATGAGTGATGAGTAGAGGGGAACAATGACCTCTTTTTTTCTGGATGAGAAACCTTTTGTGATGAGGTGTGCCATGTAGAAGGATTTCCTGACTACTGTGGTGATGTGATTATCAAAGGAGAGACTACTGTCCACCTGTGTCCCAAGGTCTCTTATCACACTTTCGGTGTTAAGTATACTGCCACCTATGTTGTAGTTCATGGGTACAGAGTTTTTACCAAAGGGGATAACAATGCACTTTTTGGCATTGAGCTTGAGGCCATGGCTTTGACACCAGGCATCTGTCTCAGTGAGGCCCTTTTGTAGGATGTCCACATCGTTAGGAATTTCGATTATGGCTCCTAGTTTGTAGTCATCTGCGAACTTCATTAGCCAAAGATCTTTTGTGTTAGCCTGTACTTCAGAGAAGTAGATACCAAACAGGAGAGGACCCAGGACTGAACCCTGTAGTACTCCACTTGTCACTGGTCTGAAGTGGAATTTGGAGTATGCTACTTTCACAGTGTGGATTCTGTCAGTGAGCCAGTTGGCAACCCATCTTGTGACATAGGGATTTATACCTAGTTTAGTGAGTTTAACTATAATTCCAGAATGGGGGATGGTGTTGAAAGCCTTGGCGAGGTCAAGATAGGCTGTGTGAACCATCTTACCCTCATCTACGGCTTTGTTGACTGCTTCAAAGATGTCTATCAGGTTTAGGAGACATGATCTGCCTTTTACAAACCCAAACTGGGTGGGGTCCAGAGTTTGGAGATTACCAATGTCTTTGTTTATAAGTTCCATGATGATACGTTCCATGGCCTTGCAGATCAGGCACATCAAGCTAATGGGGCGGTAGTTCCCGAGGACTGTGGTGGTTCCCCCCTTGTGGAGTGGGATAACCATTGCTGTGCACCACTCAGCAGGCACAACGCCTGAGGTGAGGCTATGATTGAACCTGGTACTTAGGTGGGGTGCCAGTTCATTCTGTAGTTCATGTAGAACACAGCCTGGGATGTTGGCTGGTCCCACGGATGCTGTGTTCTTGGCTTTGGAGAGTGTGGTTTTTACCTGTGCAGCCGTGATTACAGGAACTTTGCATTCTTCTGCTATAGAGATGGGCTCTTTAGGAGGTGAGCGGGGGGTAAAGTTAGCACTGAACCTATCTGCCAGGATGTTGGCAATATCATTTGGGTCTTTATATTTAGTGCCATTGTGCTGTAACTCAGAGCAGATCTGAGTGTTGCCATTAAGATTCTTGACATAGCTATAGAATGCTTTGTGGTTGTCTTTAGAATCAGTGGAGATTTTGTTTTCGTAACTAGCTTTGGAGGATTTTATCAGGGATCGCAGCTTCTTACTGAGGCTGACCAGGGAGCTCCTCCACTCATGGAATTTTACTCTCTTTTGCAACAGTTTCTTCCTTCTGTTGTACAGTTTGTTTATGGCAGGGGACCACCAGATTGGCTTCCTTTTTTTGGAGGATAGCATCTTGGTTCTGTTTGGGATAGCACGATCCATTCACTCATGTAAGTGCTTATAAAGTTCAGTTGTGTAGGATTCAGTAGTCGTAACTGTATTGTCCATCTGCATGGGTGTCATGAAGTTCACCACTTCTGTCTTAAGAAGCACGAAGTTGGCTTTGGAGAAATTTTTTACCATGGTTTCCTTAATGGGGGGTGGGAGCAGGATGTGGATATCTAGAGTAATTAGCTTATGGTCGGATCGGACCAATGACTTCAGGTGTGGAACACAGGTCACTCATGTTGGTAATGACTAGATCTGGGATATTGTTGCCCCCTGGTGGGGGTGTTGATAAGTTGATCCAGGGCATTGGAGTTTATGAATTCCAGAAAGCGTTGAGCGAAGGAGTTGGTACATGAGTAGTTTTCCGAGTTAATGGTGGGGTAGTTGAAATTGCCCATTATTAGGGTGTTTGGTTGAACCCTAATAATTTCCAGTACATCAAGGAAGAGGAGTGGGAATCCTGGGGCATGGTGGGTGATCTGTAGCAAGCTACAATTTGGATTGCAGTTTTGCCCAGAGTTAGTTGCACTTGGATAACCTCGGCTGCATTATGCTAAGCAACTAACCTGGAGGTGTGGATATCCTTAATGAATATGGACACACCTCTGCCTTTGGTGTTCCGTTCCAGATTACATGGCTGAAAAGTGTGGTATGAGTTATAGCCTGGTAGTGCAGGGGTGCTCTTTGGAGCCTTGAACCAGGTCTCAGTCACTACACAGATATTGATGTTCTCCATTTTAAGGAGTGCCTCGAGTGAGTGCATTTTGAGATTTAGACTTCTAGCATTGAATAGCATCACCCTCAGATTTTGCTTGCCTGTTCCTGTTATGGTGGTGAATTTGTCATTTGACCTTGCCTAAAAGAAGGCACTATAGGGGCGGCAAGAACCTTAGCCAGTATCCGGAATCTCAGGGGTGACAGGTGCAAGCCATCTCTGGCAAAGCATTGTGGTCTGTCGACCATGTCATCCCAAGCAAACAGATACTGGATCCCTTTAGAATGGCACCAGAAGCTTAGCCAATTGTTGAAGTCAATCATTTTGTCCTTGTACTGTGGCATCATTCTGGATGATGGCAGAATGCTACTCAGGGCTATGGTCATACCTGCCTGGGCTACAAGATTGGAGAGCTCTTCCATGTCTCTTTTCATGTAGTTCAGGGAGGTACATCTCAGGTCGTTCACACCAACATGGACAATAACAGACTCATTTTGTACTTGTTGTAGAGTGACCTGAGTGCATGGGTTATGTGGCAGATCCTGGCACCCGAAAGGCAGCTGGCAGTAACCTTCTCCTTGTTTAGCCTGGTGAGTGGGACTTCAGTGTGCCCGACTATAGAGTCACCTATGTCTAGTGTGTTGGGTACGTTGTTTTACCTTATTAGCTGTGGTTGAGTGACACACTGAGTCTGCCAGCTATGTGTCATTTGGGTTGTGTTGGGGGTGGAGGTTGCTTGCATTTCTGCTTTGGAGGTCTCTGTTGCTTGAGCAGATTATTATTGAGAGCCCCTGTGAATGTTTTTGTGTTTCTATGTGTGGATTTTGGTGGTGTAGATTTAGTGAGACTATGTGATGAGTGTGGTGTGGTGCAAGTGTTTACCTTCTCCTCTTGACTGTCAAGTTCAGTCTTGACTGGAGAGAGCTTTACCTCCAGTTTGGCTAGATAAGTGCATCTCTCACAGATTGTAGTGTTGGGTGGTAGGAGGAGAGGGTTGTCTGTGTACATGAGGCAATTTCTACATTGCCCCAAGATGCCCAGATTCATTAGATAGACAGGAGAGAACACTGGGAGCTGACCCTTGGACATGCCTAAATAAAAAACTATTTTCCTCTAGATAATTGAGGAAAATGAGTACAAGAGCTGTTTTTTCTCTAAGCAAGTGAGGAAAGTAAGTACAAAAACTGTTTTCCTTTAGGTAATGAGGATGGTTGAGTGCTGTAGTAATTAGTAGGTTATTTAGTGCTTACAAGTTCTGAAAAAGTGCTGATCACGAATAAGCAAATTCAAGTGCTAAAACTAAGAATCTGTATCTGGACTAAACTTCTTGACGGTAAAATGCATGGTTTTTACCAGCAGATGAGGTGATTTGCATTCTACGGACAACTCTGTGTCTGCACAGTGTCAGGATGCTTGTGCACACCCCGAGCCTTGTTTCCTTGATTGCTCGGTGGCCATGTTCCATGTTCGAGCCTTACCAGTATTCTTACATAGAAATTTGCTCTGTGTAAATTTTATTAAATTACCCTACACCTCTCACCATCCCTGGCTCCTGCAGCCTAGCAGAGCAATGGGTATGCCAGCCATCAATTGTGCACTATTTACCCATGACAAAGAGACCAGCACCTCTCCTAACCTACCTCACTACCTATACTAACTGGCATTCTGTCCTTGAACTCTCCATACCCCCAACTTATCTAACATCATTGCTTACCACACCAAATAAGCAGAGAGGTGTACATGACTTGTGCCTGGCAAGCTGTATTTGTTTCAGCTTCTTCTTCTTTCTGTAATAAAAGCCCCAAGCTACAAGAAGAAAATATATTGCTGTGTGCAGTTTTGTTGCCAACATAATATCTGATGCTGTTAAAACTGTACGGAGGCAATAAAATATAGACCTCTGATTTTATTAACAGTAGAAAGTTTATGCTAGGAGAATAACCTTTCAAAATCTATATACTGGATTCATGGCTACATAGCATGGCATAGCAATGCACAACATCAAGCAATATAACAATGTATCACTGACAAATCACAAGCCTTTAATGTAATATAGTGCTGATGAACCAAAGTTGGGAGCAAAGAGTTAGTAAACATGTAGAGTAAATCTTTCATAAATTATATATAATAAATGAAATTGCAAAACGTGTGTCATCTCAAAGAAGTTGTTGTACAGCAGCACAAAATCAATCACATCAAAGGAGCAGCACAGATAGAAAAAAGGCATCAGATGTGAATGCAAGTGTAGACAACATTTAAGAAGTAGCCCATAAAATAGCATGTAAAGGGAAGGTGAAAAGAAACATGTCTGTTCTGTTTTGCTAACTGGAAGAATCGTATCGAGCACACCATTATAAGATACCATTATAGCTCCCTGTGGATAAGGCAAAACCAATGACATTTTATTTATCAGGAAAGTCCGACTTGGAACAAAGTCAATTTTCAGCCGCAGCCCAGGGAAAAAGGTTTCAGATGCATGTTTTTGTAACATGGGAAGAAACCTACATGAATGCAGGGAGGACATGCAGACTCTACAGAGAAGGTACTCTAGCCAAGAAGCAAACCAGAGAATCTTTTTCTGTGAGACAACACTACCGCTGCACCACTGTGCCACCCACAGAGTGGGCATGGTCAAAAGGCCTTGCAAGCTGTTCTTCAAGTCAACAATACACATATGGGAACAATCATTTCTGCAGGTTATCCCATTACATAGTGCATTGTGCAGGGAAGCACTAGAGTGCATGACTACTGAAGAGAGTACACCAACTACCATGCCACAACATATCAAGTACAGTTATTAGGTTATTATAGGACTGAGAAGTCACAACCTGTGTGCAGGGAGTTGTGATTGTGTGTCTGGGAACCATACAGTTAAGTAACAGATAGCAGATAAGAACACAGAAGTCATATGCAGTATGTGAGAGGCCTGCAAGCCAACAAGATAGAGAATGGAGACATGAGGTTAGTGGCCCAAGCCATAAAGAATAAATGGAGACATAGCAGATTAACTGCAGAGGGCAATAGTGTAAACCAAAACAAAAATATTTACAGCTGTTATGGAAAGGGACACTGAACAAACAAACATGATTGGAAAAGGAAACATTTTGGTGGTATAATCTCTTTCCCTAAATAACAGAAAAATGACAAACTTTTTAGGTAAAAATAAGCTGGAATAGTACAGTGGACAAGGGGGATGGGATATATGCTTCTGATACCCATGAAAGCTGTGAAGCAACAAATGCAGGCTAAAAAGGGTGATGACGTGTGAGGAGCAAACCTGCTGTATAGTACTGTTATTCCAATTCTTCTGTAAATGCAGAATTCCCATACTTCAGCATGCATGGATAACCACTGTGCATGCTGCATGCAGGAGCATATGCTCAACATAGCAATTTGTGTTTACTAACTGATCTGCAATATCAGAGAAAGCATTGTGATACATGTTGGAGCATGTACCGTTTCTGCAGCAAGGGATCACACATGCAAGTGTTTTTTCTTTTATGCTGTTAAAGGTATTGGCTGCACACTACAATCCAGGGATGATAAACACATCATTATCACCATCCTATACCTGGGGAATACCCCCATCTACCAAATCTTTTGCTGGAGCAACTGTCATCTATTGAGGTTGTGAAGATGTGAGGTATTGCCAGCTATGCCAGGAGAAGTAGGGCAGTGGATGTGTGGTATATGTCAGCACAGCTAGCTGGAATTATGTAAAGAATTATATGTCATTCGTATATCAAACTGATTCGTACAGATGCTTGTGTTGAAAAATGCATTTCTAAAGCTGCTTGTATTAAAATATACCAACAGTGTGCTCTGCTGGACAGAAACAGAAATATACATGCATTATTGTAACTGTTTAAAATGTAGTTTTAACAGAGGATACTGGAAGAGAAGAGGTCAATCTCAAACTTTGAAAATAGTTTGAAATTTAATTACCTGGCTTAGCCCATAAATATTGTATCATACAATTCTCAATGCAGCCAGAGACAAAAAGTCTGTAGGTTCTTGCATTGTCTTTAGGATGAACTAATTGCTACTCCAGGAGGGTGGAAATTTGAAATTGTTTTATGACTTCCAGGAGATGCAGCAGATCTTAACAAGGCTATCTCTGTGTGTATTGTTGACACATATGTGCTAAATCCTGATAGCTTCTAGCCAAGGGGAGCATGGAAACCAGAAGATAGATGGCTAGATGTATGTGATGTCATTCTGTAGTCCATCACTAAAAATTATATTTTAATAATAGGTGCTACTTGAAGTCTCATAGCACTCTGTTTATGTAAGCTGACAATGAATGATCTTTCACCTATTTTGTCTTACCTTGCTCTAGTAAGTAAACCAGGTAATAATATTTCCTTAGATCAGTCAGGAAAATAAATTGAGATTAGTTAAGTATTTTTTTTTCTGCAACTGTGTGAACCTGTCCACTTGTATTATTTTTAATATTCCCTGGGATTGAAACTCTGGTATTTATTGTTAATAAATATTCAGTATTTTCATATTCTTTTATCATTAATTGTTAAATATACTTAAACTTTTCATTGTGGCTGGTCCTTTAGAGAATATCTTAACATTTGAGAGTGCTTATATTTATTGTTGGCACTGTGGCCACTCCTGAAAGCCTGGCTGTTTTGTCAACATTACCATTTGTATTAATGTCAGTTTCTCTCAGTATAATTGGGTACCCTTCAAGAGCTTTAGAGTAGCTGTCTTTGGAGTGTCTGGTGGTGGTGTAACTACCTTATAGTCTGTGCAGAAGGAAGCATAGCTAGTAAATCTGTGCCAGCATTTTGTGTGTGTGTGTGTGTGTGTGTGTGTGTGTGTGTGTGTGTGTGTGTGTGTGTGTGTGTCTCTCTGAAAAATCAAATCTCAAAGAATGTGTGTGTCAGGGACACAAAGCATGGGTTTCACAGAGAGGCTGCTAGAGGATATTTCTTGGACACTTGACTGAGGAATCAACCCTACACCTGTGCCAATGTGGAAGACTTATTGGGAATCTTGGGAGAGTGAAAGGACCCAGCCCTGGGCTGACTGTGTTCCCTGTGTGCTCTTAAGGGGAAACTGTGCCTGATGCAGAGAACTGCATCTGGAAACACCGGGTGTATCAATTTTTGTTCCAAGTGAATGTCCCTCTCCAGTGTCAGTAATGAGGATTGAGACTCCTTGATTACTGGCCCAGAATGGGGATGTCACATATTGGTGAGCAGTGGTGTGGATATTAATTGAACTTCTGGTGCCTGTAACCAGTTGTCACTAAAGTTGTGTCTATTCTCGGCAACCACAAGGTAAACATTCAGAGTTTCATTTCACAACAGTTTTATTTTTTTGTTATTTTAGTTTAGTCAGGGAAAGCAGGCAAAGATGTCAGCAGAGGTTTTTGGCAAGCTGATAAAGAACCAGTTGGCCAAGATGCATGAAGCCAAAGAACTGGCGCATGCCAACCTGACTAAAGAGGAAATTATTTCAGTCTTACTTTCAGCTCAGACCAGAAACCAGGAGGATAACCAGTCTGGTGATAGAGAGTTGCAGACCTTTTTAACAGAATGGTTCACTGTTTCCTCAGAGGACTTAAAAATCCATCTGTGGATGAAGAGACTTGAAATGGAGGACAATTGTGTGGAATTAAAATCAGCGGCAGGGAAAACAGATGGAATTAGAATCAGTAGAGAGACTGTAGCATTTAGTGGCTGAAGAAAATTTGAGACTGTGGTGTTTGGAGGCCAAAGAGAATGAAAAGCAACATCAACATGAGAGGGAGATGCTGACTTTTTGTCAGGGCCATGGAGGTGGTGGGAAGGGGAATAACTGAACCCCAGAGGCAATGGAGGTCAGTAAATTTCTTCCAGGTTTTACAAATGGTGATGGTTTTGATAGTTTTATTCGTGTATTTGAAAGACTATGTAAACAGTATGTTGTTGACCAGAGCTCCAGGTATGCCCCAAACCCCCTTACTCCATAGTAAAGCTGTAACTGCTGTTTCTAAACTGTCTGATATTGATTGTTTAAACTATGATAAAATAAAGAAATGTTTACCTGAATGGTTTAACAGCTGAAGCTTACAGAAAAAAAAATGTGAGCATAGACGCAAGGCAGATGAAAGTGTGTGTATTTATATTGCTGAGTTAAGCACTTATTTTCATAGGTGGATGAGTGGGTATCAGGTCACCACTTTAGAAGAGCTGGCAGATGTTTTGTTGAGGAAACAAGCCCTTAGCACTTTGCCTGAGAGCATGAGAATCTGGTTTGCAGACTGTGAGTGTAACTCTGCAGATAAGATGGGGAAAAGGGGATCTCTACATAGCAAGCAGGCATCACTGCAGAGGAAAGGGATAGTCAGTGCTGCACATGGATATAAGGGAATCCATAGTGGGTAATCTAAACCACCCCAAAAGAGTCCTCAAGTAAGAGGAGAAGCCACTAGTTCAGGTATACAGCCAAGATCAAGGGATAAATGTTTTAAATGCAACCAGTAGGACCATGTATCATATAGATGTCCATGGAAGCAAGGTGAGGAACAAAATATGGGGGACTCAGCAAGTGAGAATAACAGTATGCCAGTGGTAAGTTGTCTGGAGAGAACCGGGATACCAAACTATTACCAGAGGTTATATCCTATCTTAGTGGATGGAAAACAGGTCACTGCTAAAAGAGACACAGCCTCTGACATAACCATTGTGAAGCTTGCAATCATTAAAGAGGAGCAGCACTTGCTTGGGCAGTCCATTCCAGCCAACACTTTAGGAGGGACCCCATTCCAAATGCCTTTGGCCAGGGTTCATCTTGACTGGGAAAGGAAGAAGCAAGTAGGTGTGTTTGAGAATATCCCTACAGATATCTTGATAGGGAATGGTTTTGATAATGCAGTACCTTGTGTGCATGCAGTTACACAAAGTCAAGCTTGCAGACAGGTATGTGGGTCTGGTAGCCTGGGGAGACCCAGACAAACCTCACACCTGAAGCCAGGGCTGGTGAGGTGGCTATTTCAGGGAGGGAAGCTACCCTGTAGCAGTGAGGCTGAAGGTGAGCCACAGCTGCTTGTGGGTACTGATATTCCCTTGGACAGAGTGACTGCAAGGGCAGAGGTGAGTGGTAGTACCCAGGCTGATAGTGAGGCACCACTATCAGAGGATACCAGGCTTCCTGTGGAAGGGAAGCTGGGAAGAGTTGCAAAGATAAAGTTGAGACAGGCTCAGCTCTTGGACCCTACAGTAAAAGGCTTGAGAGAGGTAGCTAGAGTGGTGCATGATTCTCAAGGAAAAGGGGATTCTGTATAATGGAACAAAGGCTTACTGTATAGGGAGTGGATCCCTAAGGGAGGGCTAGAGGGTGAGGTAATATGGCAGGTGGTAGTGCCTAGAGCCTGTCTAGCACTTCTAGCCATAGCCCATGGCATTCTTTTTACAGATCATGTGGACATGAAGCATACCCAGAGACGTACTGTGCAGAACGTTTATTGGCCTGGGATTGTAAGTGATGTAACAGGGTACTGCAAGACCTTTGAGCAGTGCCGGGGAGTAGGCAAGGCAGGAGATGGTGTCAGAGCTCCTTTTATGCCTTTGCCTGTGATTGTGGAGCCATTTCAGAGGGTAGCTATGCATATTGCAGGGCCTCTGAGTGCCCATATTCCACAAGGAAGAAGTGTGTCCTGGTGGTAGCAGATCATGCTACTGGATGCCCTGAAGCAGTAGCTGTATCCTCCATTGAGGGAGAGAAAATGGCAAATGCTTTGTTAGAGCTTTTCAGCAGGGTAGGTTTCCCGAGAGAAATACTAACTGACAGAGGTGCCAGTTTCATGTCAGAACAGCTGGCTTGTCTGTGGAAGTGCAGAGGAACACGAAGCACTGGTTCCACAGAAAGGGTACTGGAGGACCTGGCTTGGACACGCAGCAATGACTCAACCCTACATCTGTGCCAGTGGGGGAGTCTTACTAGGGATCTGGGGAAACAGAGAGGACTCAGCCCTCAGACTGAATGTGTTCCCTGTGTTCTCTTAAGGGAAAGTTCGCTTGATGCAGAGAGCTGCATCTGGAAATATTGGGCATATCCATTTTTGTTCCAAGTGAACGTCTTTCTCCAGTATCAGTGGTGAAGATTGAAGTTCCTAGATTATTGGCCCAGAGGGGGACGTCACAGAGGAGACATTAGCAGCACCAATGCAGGATCATATTCTTCTTCTGGTATGGGCAGTGTAGATAAATGCTATGAATATGACATTATTACTACGCAAGGCCAGTAAAATTACAACTGAAAATTGATAGGTGGATATAAAGAACAAGTACCTTACACCAACAAAATGCAACTCAGTAAAGGTATAAAACATTTATAATGTGTAAGAGCATTTGTTCTGACATTTCTAGAAAATCTTTATATTCTTTTCCTATCAGAATCAGATTAAAAAATGTAAAATATGAACAGTAATATAGCAGCCATATCTATATGGTTGTAATAGATTAAGATATTCTAAGTAGCCATTCTGCTAAGACATTGCCATCCTAAATTGGACAGAGTAGCACACTACATTGAAGCATGCATGGCTCTTAGGCTCATAGGTGTATATGAAGCTTATGGCTGAAAGACCATTGAGAAGCCACTTCATCCTTGTAGTGATGACAGTAATCTAGTTACCTTTTGGAAAGCCATCAATTGCATTACTGCCAGGCATGAATCTACAGTCTCCCATCCGGTTATCGAGGTTGGTTTTGAACTGGTTTTGAAATGAGCAAGGAGACACTTTGTTTGATGAGTTGAAAGAGTTTATTTCAAACATGGGAATACATTAAATGAGAAATCTATGACACTGACAGGTGAGGCTTATTGTAAGGCTTTGGATAAACGTTTGTTTGGTTTTTTGTTTTTTGAAAGTGTAAGAGGTCAAACAATGCAGGGTCTTTTGTAGCACAAAATACTAATACTGTAACAGGTTACCCCTTAGGAGTTTATATGGGACAGAGTAGAATGTTAGGGGTATTTAAACTGGGTAGTTTAAGTGACTTAAACCTGAAAATGTCTTTCTTTTCAGAATCTTTGGAGTCTCTATAGTTGTGCTGAGTTCTTAGAGGGCAACATTCCAAACTTAAGCCCTGTATTCCTCTGACCTAGATGATATACCATGACAGATAATCTGTGTAAGTCCAGATGGCTTCCTGACAAAAGTGAGACATGATGACAGGTAAAAAAAAAAAAAAAAAAAAAAAAAAGATTGTTATATATGTAGTTACCCATCTCTTTCTCTCTCTCTCTCTCTCTCTCTCTCTCTCTCTCTCTCTCTCTGTCTAAGTTACTTTGTGTTGGATTTGACCCAGCAGCCAAGCAGTTCTTTCTTGTATCAGATGCCCTTATGATCACTGAGACCTCATTGGAGAAAGAATGAGGTAGCATCTATAAAAGACTGGAGTTGCAACACAAAGAAGGACCTACCATTAAATGTATCCTCTTTAATCTCAGGGACTCAGTCAAGTTTGAATAAATTTGTGAATCCCAAGAAATGTCCTGACAAACCTAATAATGTCACCCAGAAGACTAAAGGGACTGTCAGATATTGACGTCAGTCTGGGGACAGGTATGTACTCTTTTCACTTTCCTTTTGACTGATATGTCACATTGTACATTTATTGGCAATTTGTGGATTATAAGTTGCTCAACATCGGTTATACCTTTAATATGACTGGTTATCAATTTGGGACACCAACTCTTTGCTAACATTTCCTCCCGCATTTGCTAGGGCTATTACAAGAGCTCAAGAAGTCTGTAGTTGTATTGGTCAATTCTATGGTGAAAGAGTTTCCGATTATTACTTAAGGGTAATACTGTACTTTATTCCCTATTATCAGTACATATTGAGCTTTTCTGACTTGACTTTTTATTTATTTTTATGTTCTGCCTAGTTTCAAGGAATGAAGGGATTTCCCATTACCATGGAAATGTAAATCAATTAAAGAATGATTGAGGAAACAAAAATATGATAAATTCTTTTGTAAGGAGTGTAAGTTGTCAAAAAATGTCAGGTTATTAACTTTTTGGAATACTGATCTCATTTGCAGTCTTAATGTTAAATCAAAATTGGGAATATTATTGGTAGCGAAAACCTCTCTCATCTGACAATCAAAATGGGGGCTCTCCGATGAGAAGGGTAGATGACTTCTCAGACTTCTTCCTGCACCCTGCGATCTATGTACAGGTTCAGTCATGATGACCCTACCTTCTTCTCTTGTCTATTTAGCAACATTGAAACAATAGCTGGGGATATCCATAGAATTATATTCTCTGTTGATTTTATGTTGTTTTTGACTCAGTCAGAGATAGAAGTAACCCTTACAGTGAGACACACACAAAGTCCCCAAAAAATGAGGAAAGTCTGTCAGCACTTGGCTTTAGTTGATGTTTGGAAAATAATGAACCCTTCGGAAACAGCTTTAACTTTCAGTTCCCCTCAAGACTGTTTCGACAGCAGAACTGTGCTTACTCATCATTATTAGTTCAATTTATCTACACCATAGATATTATTACTACTCCTAACACAGACCATAATGCTGTATCTACTCATTTATTTTCCTCAGTGTCAATCCACTGTGGAGAGAAAATGGAGAATGGAACATATAATCCTTAAAGATCTACATCTGCTGAGCTTTATTAATGAAAAAGTAGATCATTTTTTGCCTCTGAAACCCCTTTCAAGTATGCTAGTTATTGCATGGTGGAACTCTTTAAACATAGAACTTAAACATCTGTGCTCTGGAGCTAATAAAATGCTGTAAAACTCAATGTAAAATAAAATTCAATCTATGAACAGAAAGTGGCAATACTATGGTCTATCTGTTAAAGAAGAAGTTTAAAAAACAACTTCTGTAAAATATTATAAAGTAGCCTACCAACAACTCAGTTTTATGCTGTGGCAGAAGACTCAGCTTTACCTCAAAGGAGCAGCTGTGTAAGCGTGGGCAGAATGCAACAAATCTGGCTTAAACAATGCAGAAACTGAACTATTATTACTGAAGCCAAAGCTACACCTGGGAGTCAGTTAGATACCATGCCTGAAGGTATTTGCAGAATGTTCTCTCAGTTTTCTAAGCCTTACTCTGGAAAAAAAATGTTTACCCTAGCCTATGTATCCTCTCCTATGTATATATTTATAGTATATAGATTTTCTGAAAAAGGTTGTGGATCTGCCCAGACTTTCTCTCCAGCAGAAAAGGCTTCTGATGGCACCTATTTCTGAACAAGAAATTACACAGCTGTATTATCTGCATACCTAGATGGCCATAATATGAAACTCAGCGGTATTCTCTTAGATTTCATACTCCCAACTCTTGTCTAGCTTATTCTGCTTCTGCCAGTCTTCTCAGTCTATTAACATATTTTCATCCTTACCTATCATAACTATTACACATACACCTGGCAAAGATAACCTTCCTTGAAATCATAGACCCATAACTCAACTCAGATGTTAAACTGTAGGCAAAAATTTTAGCCAAGCAGTTAGAACCCATCCTGTCCAATCTCATTCTAGACACAAAAACTGGATTCATCAAAGGTACAAGTAGTGCTAATAATGTTTGCGCTCTTACTTTATATTTCCAAATTCTGAGAAATGTCCCTGAACCAGCATCAGAACTTCTTGTTTGCCTTGAAAAGCCATTTGACTCAATCAAATGCCCTTAGCTATGGGCAGTTCTGAAGCACATGGATTTCCCAACAGAGTTTATTACCTTGTTCAATCATTGTTTCTAGCACCAAAAGCCAGGATTCTTCTTTATGGTATAATGTCTCCATTATGCCCAACGGTACAGGACACTCACCAGGGATGCCTCTTTTCCCTGTTTTTTTTTTTCTATTGGATATTGAGCCCCTGAACAGATTACTAGCTAATTATTCTAATATTTCAAGCTGGTCAAAGTAAGGGGTTACTACTCTGGTTTTGATGTTTGTAGACACTGCTAAGGACATTCCTGTTATTCATGATTTGTTAGGGTTAGGTAGAATGTCAGGGTTAAAAAGTTAAGCCCTCAAAGGCTAAATGATTTCCTGCAAATATGGCGGCACAGTTATTAACCCTTTCCACTGATTTCTCCTCTTTAATTAGTCAAAGCCCTTCACTTGATATTTGGGAATAAAACTTCACCCTAATTCTCAAGTAGTGGCAAGTGTTAACCTTAGAGATATATGGGATAAAGCTCTTCTTTGGGTTCACTCCTGGTGGTGTTTATACCTTTATTTAGTAGAGTGCATCTCATCCATTAAGATATTTGCCTTTCCTCTTGTTATTTTATATTTTCAGGCACTTACCAACTCCTGATCCCATCCTTGGTTCAGGAAATTGAGCAACTTGTTAGACACATGTGTGAGGCATAAGAATGTGGGTAAACAGGGTAATAAGAACATCTTCCACTTACTTATCTGGTTTGAGTATCCCCGATTGGAGAAAATATGCTAAAGCCGTCCTGCTTTCTCATCTTTTCTCATGAGCAATGCAGCATTACCCCATCGTGCATTAATTGAAACCAAGAATTTGAACTATTTATCGCCTTAATTAAGTTGATATCTAAAGTCACTTCCTAAACATCTTACATTGTGGTGTTTTATAGCACAAACTCACCTAGCCTTACTTACCCTTTCTAAAATCCTAGACTAGTCAGAGATTTCGTCATTTGTCATACCTCTTTGGTGTAACACTCTTTTTTTAACCTCTGAAATTCTTTTATAAAAACACCAAGAATAGGATAAGCTAGGAATCAGATGGTTATTACATATAAAAGCCACAAGTGAAGTCAAGCAGATCATTAATACTTAATCAGACTCATAGAATTTACCCAGATCTACCTTCTGGAAATATCTGATTAATAGATCCCCCTTTTTCTACACATTTTAAATATGCTCTCCTACCCAATATGATGTGCAAATGTAGCACCTTAGTGCCATACAATGGTAACTATAAAGCTTCCATTATATACTCTACACTAACTACATTCCTCTCTTGAAGCATAGGTCTCCCACATTAATGTGAGCCTTCCAGTAGGATTTGATATTACCTGTTTTTTCACCTTGTTTGCTTGGGGTGTTTCTATTGTCTATATGCATTATGCTCCCAAATCATTTTCTTGTACATAGTTATAAATGTTTACCTCATTTTCTCTTTGCATTGTGTACACAACTATGTTTACTATTTTTTTCAAAGTTATGTGGTTTACATTGCTTGCAAATCTATGTTACAGTATATGCCACCTATATGTTGGTTCATTTATTAATAAACTGTTATAAAATATCTATTGGTGCTGACCCATTTATATGCAAGTACCTCCATGTGATTCCAGGTTTACACCTTTGATTTTATTACTGAGAATGTGCAGCAAACACACAATGCTCTTCCCCATGAAGAAAGCAAAGGATGCTTAACCCTCTTTATTCCACTCTGCCCCCCCCCCCCCATAACAGTTCCAACAGATCTGTGAACCACTTGTTAAACACTGGTCAGTTGTGTTGTACTCAGGGTTTTATCCCTCTACATCAATGGAGTTGTCACCTGAAATATTTAGAAAGTTGCAGAAAACATTGATGGCAAACTTTACATGAGGTGGTGAAAACTAAATTCCCATGGGATGAACTATACTTACCATGTTCACTTAGATGTGCGGTGATGCCAGATCTCTCAGCTCTATAATACGGCCTCAAGTTGCCCTTGATGCACCTTCTGCAGATGATAACATATAGGGATTTGTGAAAGACTGGCTCTACCACCACACCAAGAAAATGGCAAAGAAATATAAAGAATTTCCTTCTGGCTATCTGTCTAAAGCAGGAAAGAATCACCATGTTGCTAAAGAAGTAGTCACACCATGTGGTGAACATATTTATTTGACAGACCATACTAAGGTTATAATTAATAAATTATAACAATGCCTCAATTATTTTTATTTTCATCGTGCTTTACTTTGCATTATTGCATTGTGCTGGATATAAATACATTAATAAAATTTAAACTGTAAATGAAATTAATTTACAGTAATGTAAATGATCCATGACTGTGTTATTTCATGCCATATTGACCTGCCTCTAAAGTACACCCTACTACAATATTTTCCAATACTATATGCAATAGTTCCTCTGAATTACAACAAAAGATGCATCTGTCCATCCACCAATCTATTCATCCATCCATCTGCCTATTTTTTATGTCTTTTCTAAACTACATGTCTCACATATGGTTATGACAAAGGCTGAGCAGGGTTGCCTGCTTGCCCTGACCCATCAACAATCATCAGTGCATTCTGCATTATCATTATTTGTTCTCAAGGAAGTTGAGTGGCATAATCTCTCCAACATGTTGTGGGCATTCCATATGGCCTCTTTCCATATACTTCCCTAGAATCTCATGTTGGAGTTTCTAGTAAAGCCTCATTGCTTGATGCCGAAACCACCTCGATCAGTGCAAATGAGAAGTGGCTGTACTCCAACACCTTCCTGTATTGCTTGCATTTTCATTCTGCCAAGGACATTAAGCCCAGCAACATTGTGCAGGAACTTAATTTCTGCCATTTATACTCATTGCCTAAAGATCAATATCAGGTGAGAATGATGACACAGAATGGCAGTAAAATGAGATATTTGTTCCTTTATCCAGCCTTCATTTACTACCATAGTCTGCCATAGAAGAAGTGCAGCATTACCCTCCACTGCATTCAATGATGAGTCAGTATCCTTATCACCTCTACCTCACTCATGAGCAAGACATTAAGATATTTGAACTCCTTCATCTTCACTCTTCTCTTCGACCTACTAAAAGTCATTCAGCTTTTCTGGTTAGGGGTCGCAACAGCAGAACTCCAGTCCACTAATGATTGGCAGTAGATTTTACAGTGTCGAGTTTCCAGCCTGACACCCAACCTTCAAAGAAGGCACACCCATTCACACACACACCTATCTGCATGTCTTTAAATGTCACTTGACCATGGGGAGGACATGCGGACTCCAAACAGAAGGTGCTCCACCTGAGAATTGAATGGGAGAACCTCTTGCTGTGAGGTGACAATGCTAACCACTGCACCACCACAGCCATCCTGTTTTCTAAAAATACAAGACCCAGAAAAGCTAGAGACTTAACTACGCAATACCTTAAACCTCCTGTAGTGGAGGCACACGGGGCACATGCCAATTACTCCTTTAAGGACAGAAAAGTGCTTCAGCTACATAGCTTTTTAATGCCCATGATCTATTAAATGGTTTCTCTGTGTGACCTTTGTACCCTTTGGTATGGATGCAGTTTGGGATATTTTGCAGTCACCCTAATGTTAAGTATAGCAGGCTTGTTTTTAAAGGTCAAGTCCAAAATTATGAAACTAAATCTATTACATTGATTCTGTTTTGGACTTTGTGTGCAGTTCTCATACCTTTTGACAAACCTATTCTATAATAATGTGTACAGAAAACATTTATTTTTTTATTTATTTATTCATTTTATTTATTTAGTTATTTATTCATTTATTTATTTTTTGTTGATATTTGATTACTGGGAAAGTCTATCTAGGTAGGAGCAGATTTTCACCAGAGACTCAGGGAAGCTCCAAAGTGTTACAAAACATTTTAAGCATAATAATTTTACACTCTTTAAAATACAATACAAACAACACATATAGTTTAAATAATTATATCAAATTAGATATAATATGAAAACATTAGTTAAGAATTGATAGAAGTTACATGACAATGACTTACTATTTAGAGAAATTTTAGGCAATTTACAGAGAAATTAAAAGGTAAGTTAGTATAATACAAACAGGAATTGCAAAATGAAGTGAGTGAAAAGCAGGCTTATGGTATATTTATAGAGAAAGCCAGGGGACAGAAATTGAGAGAAGTAAAGAAGTTAGTGAAGAAGGAAAAGTAAGGACATGTAAGGTATGAATAGGTGTTTATCCACATTTAGGGATATAATTTATTCTGGTGTTGAGCAAGAACAGAGGTAGATTTTGGTTAGGAAGTCTTTCAGAATGGTTTTGAAGGATGGGAGGGAGGGAGGGAGGGTATTGACCTGATACATAGAGATAAGGAGTTCTGGGCCTCAGCAACATAGTATGAGTACAGACAATGTCTAGTAGATTTGTAGACAGACAGGAGTTTTTGATCACTGGATCTCAATGACCGAATAGGAACATAGTTGTGCAGAATGTTATTTAGTGCTGGAGAAGCAGAAGGATTCTCAGTAATTTTATAGGTGGTAAGAAGCTGTCTATATGTTAGCCGATGGAGTAATTCTAACCAGTTTAGATTTTTAATGGTATATGGTAGATGAAATGGGAGTACATTTAACAAAATAAATATTTCAAGGTATATTCACACTCACCTTGATGTTTTTACTCTCGCTTCATCTTTTCTGTTTGATGTAATCATGGTCAATTTGGTGACATGGTTTGGGGTGCTAATCCTATTTTCCACTGGTATGCTGTTAATAGCAAACTAGTTGTCAGTATTTTAAAATTTTATTAATACAGCTGAGATGCCAGTACTATTTAAGATATCCAATTTACCACCAAATGTATTAAATTTTTTGATGGAGCATTACAAATTAATAATAATGGAAAGCCTTGCACCAGACAGATGAAGAGGGATGATAGTATTCAGTTCATTAACTAAAAGCACAGATATGTTGAACATTACTAGCAGTGTGACATTAAAAACAATCATGAAATGTTCAGGTTGGAAAACTGTTGCAGGACATTACTGCCATTTAAGACACTTTGAATTGTACTTGGACACATCTCTCAAGATCCCATATGCAAGAATGCTGGACAAACTACACAAATAATGTGGTGCTAAATGCACAATCTTAGAGAAAACTTTGACACAGTGCTCTTAAACATTACAAAAGTTAATAGAATGACTGTTGTGGCAGCAGCATGCATGTTCTGAAGGTTATGAAGACAGACACAGAAAAGATCTGTCATTAGTGGCTGCAGTCCTCAAGGATGTGCCAGACAGCCACAAATGTCAGGTAGAACAGCATATAACTTTTTTATGATGCATGAAGTGGACAGACTATGAAACTCATGACAGGTGAGAATTATTACATGGGAAATGTGACATATGTCATTAAACCTGTATTGTGGGGCAACAAGATGTACATGCCTAACAACAGATTGTGAACCATACAGCCATGATATATCATAATGGTGGGAAGAAATAGAACATCCAGTATATCCACTATGTAATATTAATATGAGACACTGCACATATCATAGTCCAAGGGGTCTTAAGAACACAATCAGTAGCATTTCTCAAATGTGCAGGCTGACTGCAATAAAACAGAGCAAGTAACATACCTAAATGGAAACAAACACAGAACTCTTTAATTTACCATACATATGCTGCAATAAGGGTTATCAGTGAAATGTTTATGATGCAAGCCTCCCAGAACACAACCTACATCCTTGCAGTTTTACCCAGTTCATTTATATAGCCATATCCCCAAGTGGCCATCACAATGGTGCCATATGACTCCAAATAAAAGAAATATGAGGATATAGTACGCGATAGCTAATACTGAGTGGAATGTAGCACATGGGACCAATATGAGAAACAAAATAATAGGGATGAAGATCAATTCCTGCTAATGTCACTGGCAGATTACAGAGCACTGCAATAGCAGAGTAATGCTGCTGAAGCACTGGGATCACAGTTGAGTGGAATAACTTTGTTAGGGCAGTGAACATTAGCTACCAGGCAATCAAAATGCACATACACATAAAGGTAAATTCTTATCAGTTTTTGCCTGAGGACAAGAAATGAGAATTAGTATTTTCTGCTTCTGAATAGTGATGCTCCTTTGTGTTAATAGTCTAATCAACATAATATGCAAACTGTGTATTGTTAAACTGAGCATGTTTACAAAAAAGTACAGCATTTAGGGAATCAAAATTCCCCAAACATACAAAAAAAAAAATCTCACATCACATTTGCCAAATAAGTAATTCCTACTTGTCAGTTATACAGTCTTACTTTTTTACACTCTTATAAAGTACCACCCCAGATGTAAACACCTGCCTATGAAGCTCAACATTTTCTACATCTGCTCAATATTTGCTAATGCCACATAAGAAGTCATAGCACAGTTGTCAGAAAACACACAGTTGAGGGATCAACTTGAGCAAGATATTGCAATCCATGTGGCCTCCCTCAAAAGGGAATACAACACTTGTGGGATAAAAACCATATACCTTGTGTAAAATATACCTCTAAGTTGAATTGTACACATCAGAAGTATTTACAGTGAATAGAGCTCACCAAACTGAAGGAAATTGTCAAGCTCAAGCCCAGTTCTATATAGAGTTTACTGATGCTGTTAAAATTATATTTTAAAACCACTATTACTAGATTTTGTACTTTTGTCCTCATAAAAAGTAATCATACAAGGGCTTCCTCAGGAACAAAACAGGAAGTGATTCTTTGCACTTCTTTAAATAAAGCTGTGAAAATTGACATCTGCCAATTAAAGAAACAATGTACCATGTCAAATTGGTAGAACATTCACCATAAATATTTTAACTAATGAAATATTAAGGGTAAATAAAACTATATTTCAGTGCATGTAAAACAATATTTAAAAATATGCAAATATGTAAATATTAAAATAAATATAAATATAAATATGGATAATCTAGTTTTTAAATTTCATATACAGCTGGGTATTCTTAATAAATAGTAAACTTGCTTGTTTATTTTGTTTGCAAAAATAATCTGGACAACATGTAAGTGTGTTAAAAAGTTTTTTTTAATTATTTTTACATCAATTAAACTAAAAACCATGAAATAAAATAATTCACTACAAAATGTAATGTTTCTTAAACTTTGTTATTTATTCCATGTATTAATACTTACAGTTTTAGGGGCCGCAGTAGTGCATTGGTTAGTGTTGTCGCCTCACAGCAAGAGGTTCTCCCATTCGATTCTCTGCTGGAGCTCCTTCTGTGTGGAGTCTGCATGTCCTCCTCATGGTTGAGTGACATTTAAAGACATGCAGGTAGGTGCATGCATGAATGGGTGTGTCTTCTTTGAAGGTTGGGCATCGGGCTGGCAACTCGGCACCGTAAAAATCCACTGACAATCATTAGCGGACTGGAGTTTCGCTGTGGCGACCCCTTACCGGGAAATGCCGAAAGATTAATGCTTACAGTTTTGCTGCTCTTAACTTATGCTCAGAGACTATGGATACATTTTCATTAAGTCCCTGGGCAACAGTAGCACTGAGTTCTTTATATTCCAACTGATTTTCCCATGTCCCTCATCTTAAATTCAAAATAAATTTATCTGAAACAGCATTGTGAAATCACTTGAAACTCTGACAAACTGTTGCGTGATTGTACAGGGCATTATTAACATTACATTTTGAAATATCATAGTAATTTTAATCTACCATTTTCTTTAGTGTCTTTTCAGTTTTTCCTACATAAAGGTTATGTACACACAACATACTGCTATGTATGCTGCTCTTTGTGTAGCACAATTGCCCTATTTGCAAGGGTATATGGTATTTGGGGACATTCAACAACTGTAGAAATGGCTCTTGAAATATATTTGTACAATGTCTACAAGCCCTATACTTTTTAGTACCCATCATAATTTTAGTAGTGTTGATTTTTAAAGGATTCTTAAACAACATTTTCAAGTTGTTGGCTATTTTGTATACAAAAGTAGATTGTTCCACTAATTTGTTATATATCATTGGATTTGTCTTAAAAATACTAAAACTGTTTCTTATAGCAGATTTAATGTATCCAGCCCCAGCATTATATTGCAAAACAAGAGCTCTGTCAAAGTAGTTACTATGAATTCTACCAGCAATACAGTGTCCAGTCAGGGGGTCAATTTCAATATTAGACTTATCTAAACCCACACCTAGGAGTGGTTTTATATATTTGTCCCGACTGCATGGGAATCTTGTTACAAATATCTGTTACCATATTCCTAGGATGGGTCTACCTGAAAACGCAAAAAGTCCACAACGCCAACAACGAGAACACCGACACTGGAAGATTGACAAGAGAGATGATCGACAGTTGAAAATCCCGATGCTGAGAGCACCGACATTTTAATGTAAGTGCGCAATAGTGACGGACTGTAGGGTTAGAGATGGATTAAGTGAGTTAGGGTTAAGGTGTGGGTCAGGTGAGTGTGTGATAGTGACAGACTGTAGGGTTAGGGGTGGGTTAAGTGAGTTAGGGTTAGGGCGTGGGTCAGGTGAGTATGTGATAGTGACAGACTGTAGGGTTAGGGGCGGGTTAAGTGATTTAGGGTTAGGGCGTGGGTTAGGTGAGTGTGTGATAGTGACGGACCTTAGGCTTAGGGTTTGGGTTAAAGTTAGTGCATAGATAGTTGTGTATGTAAGGTTTAGTGTAGGTTTGTAAGGTTTTTGTTGTGCTTGTGTTGTGTGTGTGCTTTCTGGACAGGGGATTTGTTTTGTTTGTTGACTGTCATGATTGTGGTTTGTCAGGCATGTGAAGTTTTGTGTTTTTGTACTTTCGGTTTTGTGGTGTCAAGTGATTGTATTGTCAGTGTTTTAGCATGTCGGTGTTATCAGGTAGACCCCCTAGGATACCCCCTAGCAAAAAACATATAGATTCTAACTTTTTCATAACCAAGCATAGTTTTTTAGAAACGATATGTGTCAATCTGATAAACTGACCTATAATTAGACTTTTCTTACAAATTATGGGATGAAAGCTTCTAAAGTACAAATATGTATTACTAAATGTTGGTTTCCTATAAACAGTTCCACTAAAGCCATCTTATGATTTGTACAATTTATTTTATTTTTATTTTATTTAACATTTATTGACCGGGAAAGTTCGACTAGGTTCCACAGATCCTGTTTTTAGCGGAGGCCCGGAGAGAAATGCTCCAGAAGCATGTCTTTAAAGGTAAACTTTAAGATATGATTTGTCAAATGTATGAAATAGATTCTTGCACCATGTCTTCTGATCCGGTCCATAAAATAAAAATGTCTTCCAGGTATCTTAGATATAATTTGCTGTACCTGTAAAACATGTTTGGGAACATGTAACATTCCCCATTATTTCAGGACTAGATTTGCAAAAACAGGGATGGATGCTGCACCTATTGCCAAACCCATCTTTTTCTTGTACATTACACCTTCTAAGTAAGTTAGTTGTCCAATATAAGATTTATGAAATCTATTATTAACTGTATCACTCTGGATGAAAGAATATGGTATGCCATAATAACCTCTTGGAACAATTCAACATCCTCACTTTGAAGAATGCACGTAAATAAATCTATCACATCTATAGTAAGGAAAGTAATGCAGGAATCCCAAAAGTTTTTTTTTAACCTTCCTGAAAAATCCCAAGAATCCTTCAATATATAAGCAGGCTCATTAAACACTGGTTTATGTAATCTTTTGATAAAAACTGTCAGTGGATAACTTTTTGAATCTTGCACCACTACCCTTTGTCTAAATGAAGGGTTTGATATATCTTTGTGCACGTCTGGTATCCCAAAAATTGATGGTATAACCAGGTTGGGCATATATAAAAAATCATATGTTGTCTGATCAATCAACCCTTGCATAAGACAATCATGTAAAATAGGTCAGCTGAGCTATATCCTATGTTCATTCAGTTTTTGACTCTTGCGAATAAGTACTGGTGTCTTGTAACATTTCAGACATAATGCTGGAGTAATCTATACCATCAAATAACACTGTGCCACCCCCTTTATCTGGTTTCATTATACAAATGGACTTGTCATCTAAGAAGGCTTTTAAAGCTTCCCTTTCTCCACTGGAAATGTTGTAATGTCTGTTCTTTTGCTTAGCATACTTATATATTCTGCTTAGCAGATGAATAGACATTACAACCTTTCCCCACTGGAAAGGTTGCAATGTGTATTCTTTTGCTTTGCATTGGCATAATTATATATTATGTTTCACATGCCTTTTCAAACATTGTAATCAAGCAGTGCATAGTGTGGTTAAAATAATTTTCTTTTTAAATACATTTGAAATAAACCACTTTTTCTCCACCCTGGTGTATCAAAGTTAATTTCCAGATTTAATTTTCTCATAAAAAGCTTAAGATGCACCCCTGAATTGTCAAGTCAAACTATTTGCTAGAGATAAAAGTAAAACCCTTCTCAAATAAAGAGAAGTGATTCAGATTAATATCAATGTAAGTCTAGGCAAGCAATAATGCCTGACAGGGTGTGTGCTAATGTGTAATTAAAGGCCACCCATGGGATTTTCTGAAGCCCGCCACTGCAGGCAGAGGGCATCTACACCCCTGGAAGGACATTAATTGCACATTAACACACACCCTGGAGGGCATTATTGCACTTAGACAATAGAGTCTCTGTAAAATTGCTGTGTTTTACTTGCATATTTATTTTTTTAAGTACTATATTTTTTTTTATATTTTTAATGTAAAATAGTTCCTCCTACAACTCTTTCAAACATGCTGTAGTATATGATAATGTTGTTGGAGGAAGCGTTTTACATCAAATATATATAAAAAATAATATAATGCTTAAAAAAATAATAAGCAAGTGAAACACAACAATTTAACATGTATTCTCTCCCATACACACATACACAGTCTCTTCTGCTTTCACACACATACATATACATACACAGTCTCCTCTGCTTTCATACACACATTCACTCACACAAGATCTGTCTCACCCTCTTTCTCAATCTCTTACAGTCTCCAGTTGCTTTCATACACACATTCAGTCTCACTCTCTCTCAGTCTCTCTCACAGCAGTCTCCTCTGCATACATACATGCATTCGCTCACACATCACTCTTGCTTTATCTCTTATTCTCTCCATCTCTCTCTCTGTCATACATACACACACACACACACACACACACACACACACACACACACACACACACACACACACAAACAGTCTCTCTGCTTTCATGCACACATTCACGCACACATGCAGACAGAGACATAAACAGACTCTTCTGTTTCGCTCAACTGACCGCTCTCTCTCTCTCTCTCTCTCTCTCTCCCCCTTACTTACATACATGCATACACTGTCACACACATGCTGCATTTTTTAAAAGTTTTTTTATTCTACACTCGGTAAACAGCAAAAGCACTGCTTAGCGAGTGAAAAATAACCGCTCGCTCACTCTGACTTTCACTGACATACACTCACACACAGACATAAACACACACAGACACGTACCTTTTTTGTTGTTGTCTTCTTTATTATATTTTACACTCGCTAAACAGCAAAACGTTGCTTAGCGAGCATAACATAATGGCAGCTGTTCTGTTTCCTCTGTCTGAGCTCCACATTGGCTTGATCAGCTTTTCACTGGGCATTACTTGTACATTAATACCATGCTGGAGAACACTCATTCTCCAATCAGGGTACTGATGTACAGTTTGCCATTGTCTAATTAAAAATATTGTATTTATTATATGACATTAACTTTCTACCCTGTGTACATTCTATGATGTCAGGTGAACAATCAAGATTGTTTGTAGTGCTATGATCTATAAAATTAACTAGTACTTTTTCCTTTCCCAGCCCCTGTGTCTTCTCCAATATGATTTTTCCTCCCTGTAAAACTCTTACAGTCCAGTGTCAACCATACAGTTTTGGGGTACAGGGAGAGAAGCTGCTATAGCCTTATCAACTAACCTTTCAGACTGTCTTAAATGGGGAAATTCCTGTGATTCATTAATATTAGGATACGTATCACTAGCAGTACCTTGGCTATGATTCTCCCCAACCGAAACATGGCAATTAGAAACAGTAGCATTAAAAGAAGAATTGTAAGAATTAACTCACTGGTTATCTTCCTTCTTATTGTTAATCTGATCCCATTCTTAATTTTTTTTTTATTTCCTTTTCTTATTAGGTTGACATTTGCAGTCGACATTAGTAAACACATTGCTGGTATGAAGAAAACACAACAAGTTATTCTTGATTTTCCCATTCAATTCATTCACTTCATCTATAAGCTGTTCCTAAACAGAATCATTCCTTTTAATCAATAGTATCATAGTTTCAAAACTATGTCCATTATACATCTCCACAAACTATTTGTAATATCTAGAGTCAAAGTCAATTCAATTTGGAAATTTGTTATTTTGTAAACCCTGTGGAACTATTTTCAATCTTAGTCTCGCAAATAGCTGTTGTCTAATTGTTAGCTTTATAGTTTAAATAGTTTTCTTTCAAAATCCGCAATAGTAGTTTGTAATAATGTATAATACCCATCTGTCAGAGTTTTGTTTTTGGCACTATACTGATAGCGCAACTGGTAGTAATCACTTTGAGACAGCCCTTGTTTTACAGTATAAAGTTGGGACTGGATACATTAAATATATTAAAAGAAACAGCTGGAGTATTTTTCAGCAAATCCAATGAAAGATGATAAATTAGAACTCACTTTTGTATATAAAATGACCAACAACTTGAAAAAGTTGTTTGAGAATCCCACAAACATCAACACTAGTAAAATTATGATAGGTATCAAAAAATATGGGGCTTGCAGACAATGTACACACACACACACACACACACACACACACACACACACACACATATATATATATATATATATATATATATATATATATATATATATATATATATATATATATTGTTAGAAAAATATGTATTTGAACATGTATAAAGTGCTAGTTTAAAAGCAAATAGTATATAATGCATTTTATTCTATTTACAATATGGCAATAAGAATGATTTTACATGTAATTGCTTGAAGCTTTGGAGCTGCAGTGTATTTGAACTCTGACCCTGGCAGTAGCCAGCTCAGCAAGCTTATGTTTTTCACTAATGATTATCTGCTGGGTCAGGAAAATTAAATGTATAAAGCATTGAATATTCTTATTCCTTCCTCTGAGATAACTGACCTTGTGAATGTATCAGAGATAAGACACAGCTGCTAAAGTAAAAGTTGCAAGAAGAACAAAGAAGTATATTACAAGAGTGAACCGACTATTGTATTCAAGCTAGCCTGAGACCTTGGAAGAGTAACATTTACAGAAAGACATTATAACGAACCAGGTGCTTTGCAAGGCTGTATTATTCCCATGGGAAAACTTTTAAAATGTATATTTATTTATTTTATTTATTTTTTATTTTACATTTGTTGACCGGGAGAATCCGACTGGATATATGTCCATTTTCAGCGGAGGCCCGGGGAGAAAAGCTCCACATATAGAGTAAATTACATACAGGGTAAGATAGGTACATAATAATACATTATTGTAAAAACCAACATAATTGCAAGATAGCATCTATAGACAAGACATTATTAGGAGAAGATAGGCACAGGCAAAGAGAAATTTACTTATACTAGATAGTCTAACTTGATAATGAGGGGGAAAGAAGTTAGGAAGTATAGAGAAGGTTGCAAGATTTATTATAGGGGTAATAGAGAAGATCCGGAGAGTACAGCAGGAAGGAGATTAGTTGATAGATAAGAAAAGGCAGTAGGCAAAGTGGGAAAGTGTTAATCTGGATATGAGCATTGGCAAAGCCAGTGAGACTGGAGATGGTGGGTAAGACTTTTTTTGAATTGGGGTAGGGAGGTAATGGTGGTAATAATAGGTGGGAGGGAGTTCCATAACTTACCAATGGAGTTAGCAAATAATGCATCTCCTCCAGAGTTAAAGGATTTGACTGTTTGAATGAGTGTTCTACACGAGGACCGAAGACTATTTAGATTGGTATATGGTATGATTAATTTACCCAGTGCTGGTGACTTTTCAGGGTGTTTGAGTATTTTGAATGCCTCAATGAGTTGGTTTAGTTGAAGAAGGTTAGGGAGTTCTAACCAGCCAAGATATTTTAGGTTAATACAATGATGAGTTCTATATGGTTTGCCAGTTGCAAATCTGGCGATATGGTTGTAGGAGCATGATAGTTTATTTAGGTCTGATTTGTTAAGGTTGGTAAACAGTGGAGAGGCATATAGAAGGGTAGAGAGTAAATGCGAGCTAGGGTAACTTTGATTGGTGTTAGAAAGGATTTGATTCTATATAGTGACCCCAGTTTCTTGTTAACGGTCTTAATGGTTTGATTAATATGGATGTCAATTTGAGTTTATTATCAATGGTTACTCCTAATAGATTAATGCGTCTGGGGAGATAATTGTCCCATTATTGGATTGTATGGTAAAGGCAGTGTTTGGGAGTTTTGGGTAGGATGGAAGAGTAATAATTTGGTTTTCTTTGGATTCAGAATTAGTTGCCGTCCGCTAGCCACTTCTCTATTGCTGTGAAACAGCTTTGGGTGTTAGATAGTAGTTTGTCAAGGATTTGTCAGAACATATTAATGTCGAGTCAGGCATATTGAATACAGGTGGCCTCAGGGATAACTTTATGAAGGTCATTAATAAAGACTGAAAAGAGAAGTGGACCCAGTATGGACCCTGTGGAACTCCAATGGTATTTGGAAGGAGGTTGGAGAGCTTATTTTGCCAAAGTACTGCTTGCTTCCTACCAGAGAGATAGGCCTGAAACCAGTCTAGGGTTAAGTCATCCAGGTGGAGGTTTCTTAGGGTATCATGGAGTAGTCGGTGGTTTACCATGTCAAAGGCCTTTGATAAGTCTAGAAAGAGTGCAGAAGATATATTTTTGTTGTTCCGGTTTTGTTTATTATATCAGTAAAAGAGAGGAGCGCTGTAGTAGTGCTGTGATTGGGTCTAAAGCCATGTTGAGAGTTGGTGAGGAGATTGTTCTGGGTCAGATAGTGAATGAGTTGTTTGTGTAGGCATTTTTCCATGATTTTGGCTAGTGGTGACATTATGGCTATAGGTCGGTAGTTTGATAAGTCAGTGGATGTGCCGCCTTTGTGAAGTGGGATTACATATGATATTTTCCATATTGAGGGAATTGTAGATTCGGAAATGGTACGATTAATAAGTATAGAGATGGGGTAAGCTATGTCTTCTGCAGTTATTTGTAAGTATTCAGCTGGCAGGAGGTCTGCAGAGAGGGTGCTTGGTTTAAGTTTTTGAAGTAAGGATCTAATGGAGGAAGTGGAGACTGGTTGTAGGTGGAAGGTCTGAAGGGTTTTTGGAGTGAGTTCTGTAGGAGTGGAGGCTATGGTGGATAGTTGGTTAGCTAAGGTTTGGATAGTATCCGTGAAAAAAGTGTTAAAGGTATTGGCTACTTCTTCCGGGTTTTTATCTGCTATAATTTCTGGGGTAGGAGTAGAGGATTTCCCAGGATGGAGAAGTTTATTTAGACCTGCCCAAAATTTTTGAGGGTTGTTTTGATGTTTATTTTGAAGTTGGCAGTAGTAGTTTCTTTTGTCTATTAGTATGGCTTTTTTTGTCATATTTCTTTGTTGCTGAAATTTAATGCGGTCTGCGGGCGATTTGGTTGTATGCCATTTTTCCCAGGATTTGTTTCTGAGTTTTATTTTAGATTTTGTTTCTTTTGTAAGCCAAGGTGTAATATTTGTTTTAGTTTTGATTAGTCTTTTGGGGCATGAGTATTAAGTATGGTTAGGAAAGTGGTATTAAATTTAGAAACTGCCTCTTCTAGGGGGAGGTACTTAAGAGTTGCCCAGTTACAGGATCTAAGTTCCATTTTAAACTTTGTGAGGTCAAAATTTTTCTTATTTCTAATAGACTTATACGTGGGAGGTATAGGACTACCTGTTTTATTTTTCCTTATATATGTTATAAGGTGATCGCTGAGTTCATTTGGGAGGGTCCCAGATGTATACATTTGGGGTTGACTGTTTATGAGGATCCAGTCAAGGATACTCTCTTTTTGGTTAGAGTTCCCAACTCTGGTAGCAGAGGTGATGGTCTGAGAGAATCCATGAAGATTTATATGGGTAGGGTTAGTCTCGGAGGAACATAGTTGCCAGTCAATGTTAATATCACCCAGGATTATAGTTTCCTGTGGGTAGTTATTGGTTAGCCAGTTAAGAGTGCTTTCCAATGTTTCAGAGTTTTTCCCCGGGGGGATGTACATTACAATTAGATTAATACTTTTTTTTCTATTAAGATGTAGTTTTAGAGCAAGTATCTCAGCATTAGAGATTTGGGGTGGCTGAGTAGGGTTAAAACTGACATTTAGATCATTTTTGTAGAGGACTGCAATGCCGCCACCCTTTTTTTTTATTCGGTCGGCTCTATGTATATTATAGCCTGGTGGTATAATCTCATTGTCATTGGTCCCTGGTTTTAGCCAAGTTTCTGTTAAACACATAATGTCTGGGAGGTGGGTAGCTAGTAGAGCATGGAGGTTGTGTATTTTATTGTTGATGCTTCTGATGTTTAAGTGGCAGATATGGAGGGAGTTATTATATCTTGGTGGGCTATTAGAGTTGATTTTTGCTGTAGGGCCTGGGTTGGTGGACATCTCCATCTTTAGTGATGCTTTTTCTGAGATATTCCACCAGCCTCATGAGTTTCTGCAACAATTTCTGCCCTTGTTTAGATTTGGGGCGTGTTTGGTCTGGTTTGTAAGGGTAGTAATAATTAGAATTTGTGGTTTTTCTGAATAGTTGTTGGGTTGTGTTGTTGGTATTATACAGAGGTAGAGGAGCTTTAGTTTGGTATCTGGGGTAATGGAAACCTGAGTAGGGTTGATCTTCATATTTGGTTGTAAGGTAGAGTATGGTAATTACTGGTAGTAGAAAGGATAAAACTATTAGTGTTGTCCTTCTATTACCCTGTAGGGCGGATAAAGTTTTCTTTGAGCTGGGGTGCATAGTTATAGGAGGAAAGTAGGAGCCTTTGCTTTTATAAAGTTTGAAGGGGAGGAGGGTTTTGGTGTTTGGAAGGGGGTGGGGGGTGACAGGAAGTAAAAATTTGGTTGGCTAAGAAAGATAGAGGGCGTGGCTACTTAACTATAAATGTGGGACTACTGGGGGCGGGTGAGATTTGGGGGCAGGGCGGGAGCGTTTTTCCAGTTCCAAATTGACTATGGGCAAGTGGAAAACAGGCAAGTAGAATGTTAATGCAGGAAGTAACCCATAGTACTATATACTCTAATTAATTTTAGGAGCTCTGTTTGTTACCAGAAGCTTTAGGAGATATACTATTAACTTCAATTTATTTGGATTTAACTGCTGTTTCTTAGAACCCAGTGTATAACATCAGCTTTTTCTTATGAATAGAATATTGTAGGCCATAGTGATGTAGGTGCCCTGTGACTAACCACGTCAGTAAGGTGGGCACAGCCTGAATGTAAGACTATATAAAATTGTGTATTTCCTGCATCATGTCAGACAAAACTCTGTACTTGTATGGTTTTTTGCCTCCTGGTGTACACTAGTAAACTTTTGCATCTGAGCCTCCTGTGTTGTTATCATTTGTTTTTATTTAACAGTCTGGTCCTCCTTGAACCGGAATTCCCTTGGTAAGCTGCAGATCAGAGTGTATCGGTGGTTGAATACTGCAGGAGAAGTTACCAAAAGGGTTCTTCTTGAAACACAAAGACCTCCGACTGAATTGTCGTCTTGAGAGGCTGGCCACTTTCTGATCTGCGGCAAGAGCGGTCTCGAACTGGTCGACCCAGGAGGCTCAGGTAGGAAAATATTTGCCTTTTTCTGTTTTAGATCAGGGACTAGGTTACAGTAAATGTCATTGTCAGAGATTTGTTATACAGATCAGGGACAAAAGGAAATTACTGTATATTTTGTCAGAGATCAGGGAAACAGAATAAGGTAGACAGTTATTCTAGATAAACTGTGTAAGGAACTGAAATACCACGTGGTGAAAAGGGTTACGTAACATTTTTTAGAATGGGAAATCAGTGCACTAAAAAATCGCGAGATCCGCCCCTAACTGATGACACAAAATATATGCAATTACAAAGGACTGATAATGTAAGGTATTATACAAAATGGGTTAATAAATACGGATTTGATGGTAAATTAAACAAGATTTCATTAGTTAAACTTTTAAAACAGCTTAAATCTGACGCAGAAGGTCAGGCAAAAAAACAACAGCGGTTAGGCATTCCTCAAGCACATAGGTGGATTGAGGAAGTAAACCGAAGGGAACAGAAAACTAAAAATACAAAAACATTATTTTTAGACAAAGAGGATAATAATACAGTAATAGCGACGGCCCCTCCCCCTCCGCCCCCTCCAATGCCTTTTTCAGGATATGAAGCAGGAGGACAAGCTGGTCCACCTCCACGTTATCCTGAAGTTACAAGAGTACTAAAACCATTTGTTAGAGATCCTATTGAAACTAGGTCCCGGACACGTAAAACACTTGGGGACACAGACTTATATCAAATAGGGAGAAGCACACTAGAAGAGATTGAGGAAGAAATATGTCCACTGATCGAGGTACCAAATCCTCAGGCAGGACAGGAAGGGCAGGACCCAACTCTTCTAGTATATAGACCATGGACACCGGAAGATATTCGGAAAGCTACAGAGGGAATCCCTCATCCAAAAGTTAATTACACAAAGTTTTTACAAGATTTACAAGGTATGAGACTAAGTTACCACTTGAATGGGGAAGTAGAAAAGGTAGTTAGACAGATTGTGGGTTCAGACTGGCACATGATTTGTGGCACCTGGAATCCTCGTAATGCAGAGCTAAAACCACTCCCACATAGTGACGCAGAATTAGACAACAGAGTCAAAGGTCTTACAGACCGAATTTCTGAAAAATGGAAACCTAGAGCAGATTGGACTTGCATTAATCAATGCATACAGCAAGAGAATGAAACTGTAGATGGGTACTATGGTAGATTATTGGAATGTTTCAATAACCATAGTGGTATGGCTATTCCTGAAAATCAGACACATGATACCTCATATGAACAGCAACTGAAAAATGCGTTTTGAAAGGTTGCATTGCACCTATCAGTAGCTTTATTACAAAGCATATGATAGATCATCGAACAAGTAGGCTACAAGCCTTACTTGAATATGCCAGACATGCTGAAAGACACTTTAATAGTAAAAAGAAAAGAAGACACAGGTCTTCACAGCTGAAGACGGAGCAGAGGTCTTTGTAGTACAGTCAGGTAAAAGGGTAAGAAAAATACCCAGGAAATAGACAATCTGACAAAAGGTCAGAAGATTTTGAAGAGAGAAAAAAAGGTGAGTGCTTTAAGCGGCAAGAAAGGACATTTAGCAAGGGATTGCAGGCTAAATAAAAGGTGACTACAGAAAATAAAGGTGATGAGGACTGACTATATGATAGTGATGAAAATCAGAAATCATCAGGGAAGGAAAACAAACAAAGGGCAAATGTAAATGTAGTGGAAGGAACAGAGGAAGTACAAGCAGATGTAGAGGATGAAGAAAATGAAATTTTAGATTTGGCATTACTGAGCTTAGAGCTCTATTTGGCAGACACAAAACCGGAAGTTACACTTCTGGTGGAAGGAAGGGAAGTGAAATTCTTGTGTGACTCAGGAGCGTCACGAACTTTGATACACCCTTCAAAGTTACCAGAATATTCCGAAGCACCTGACTATATATCAGTGAAAGCAGCAAATGGACAGCTATATAGGGAGCCACTCTCCCATGATATAGCAATAAATGACCCTGTTTCAGGTATGACTCAGAAAAGTAAAATTGTAGTTTCTGCAAAATGTCCAGTAAACTTACTGGGAAGAGATCTTATGCAGATATTTGGCATAGCAGTAGTTCCCACTATGCAGGGTATGGAAGCACAAAGACAAATGGATACTTTTGTGGTGCGACCGGAGGGTGAAACCTTTTACTGGTACAGCCAGGACCTAGTTACTACTGGTCCAGGGGCAGTAACCGGAGAACTGATGAATGTAGCCATCAGTAAGGCCCCCTCCCTTGACACTGACCAACAGCATTTGTTACATTGTACTCTATACTACTGTAGCATGCCAGGACCTGATAAAGAATATGAGCAAGAATTGTTGAAAATCCTGCTAACAGATTAGTATTACGAACCTTGTATTGGGATACTGAGGGAAACAGTGTGGTAAGCTGTTCACTACCTCAGGAATTCATGACACTGTACAAATCTAATAGACTACCACATGTCAGCTTGACAAAGAATAAGGATGTGAGATGGGCAGACTTAGGAGAAAAAGTAACAAGATGGGAAAAACAAACTGATTTAGAATTATCAGAACAGGGAATACAAAAACAGAAATTGAATTGGCTAACACAAACACATCCAGCTGTACACTTACAAACTGGTGAAGACAGCTGATTAGCATTCTTATTAGAAGAAGAAGAAAAAGCCTTGTGTGATATATCAGATATTCTTTGGTCAACAGGTAAATCAGATGTAGGACTTATTCAAACAGCAGGACCAGTAACTATTACACCAAAATCAGCATTTAGACCACAAAAGACAATACCCTTGAGGAAAGATGCAGAGCAAGGAATCAAGCCTATAATAGCAGCATTACTCAAGGAAGGAGTACTGGTAGAATCTCTTGATTCACCGTGTAACACCCCTCTATTTCCTGTTAAAAAAGCAAATGGGGAATGGCGGATGGTACAGGATTTACAAGCTGTAAACAATGCAATAATACCCAGAGCACCTACGGTGCCAGACCCACACACCTTGTTGAATGATTTAAAACCACAACAAAAATATTTTACTGTGGTAGATATAAGCAATGCTTTCTTTTCAATACCTATACATCCTGATAGCCAGTATTGGTTTGCATTTACATTTCAGGGTAAAAGATATACCTATACTCTACCGCAGGGATATTGTGAAAGTCCAACGATATTTGCACAAGAAATGGCAAGCAACCTGGCAGGGTTTATTCCACCAGGAGGTAGTCAGATTCTACTTTATGTAGATGACATCTTGCTAGCAGCCCCTACCCAGCATCAATGCAGGGAAGATACGATAGCATTATTGAAATTTTTAGCAGCACAAGGACACAAAGTGAACAAAAGTAAGTTACAACTTTGGAGAAAACAGGTTAGATACCTAGGATATGTAATATCCAATGAAGGTAGAATATTAGATGACAGAAAACAGCGATTTTACAGGCACCCAAACCAGCAACCAAGAAGGAAATGATGTCCTTCTTGGGAACGACTAATTTTTGTCGAAGCTGGATATCAAACTATGCTTTAGAATCTGCTCCACTGGCTGATTTAATATATAAAACACCAATGGCAGCACAAGATGTATTACAATGGACACCTGAAGCAGAAACAGCTTTCTGCAGACTAAAACAATTGATAGCTTCATCACTAGTTTTAGGACTTCCAAATTACCACAAAAGATTTTTTCAGACCGTAGATTGTAAGCAGGGATACATGACGTCAGTTTTGATGCAACAGCATGGGGATAAGCAACGCCCCATAGCTTACTATTCATCACAGTTAGATCCAGTGGCACGATCATTGCCTCACTGTGTGCAAGCAGTAGTCTCAGTTGCAATGGCAGTACAAGCTTCGGCCTCAGTGGTGTTGTTCCACCCTCTCAAATTGAGAGTGCCTCATGCAGTCGCGATAATTTTACTGCAAGAGAAAATAGCATATCTATCTCCTGCTAGACATCTTTCATGTATGACCATACTGCTGAGCCAACCTCATATGGTAATTGAACGTTGTACAACATTAAATCCATCAACATTACTTCCAACTCCTGTGGATGGCACACCACACAGTTGCCTGCAGGAAATTGAGCAAATAACTTTGCCCAGACAAGACCTTACTGATATGCCCTTGGATGATGCCGAGGTGACATTTTATGTGGACGGTTCATGCAGAAAGGGTCCTACAGGGAAAAATCTAGTAGGGTATGCAGTAGTCACAGATACAGAGATTTTAGAAGCCCAACCCTTACAGCATAACCTGTCTGCTCAAGCAGCAGAACTGATAGCCTTAACACGGGCTTGTACTCTAGCGAAAGATAAATGTGTGAACATATATACTGACAGTCAGTATGCTTTCTCTACAGAGCATGTTTTCGCACAGTAATGGAAAAATAGGGGAATGATAACATCTACTGGCAAACCGATTAATCATGCGCAACTTATTTTGAACTTGTTAGATTCCATTCAGTTACCTACTAATGTAGCTATTTGTAAATGTTTAGCTCATACAAAACAACAGGATGCAATTTCAAAAGGAAATGCAAAAGCTGATGCAGCTGCAAAGCAAGCAGCCTCAGACTCAGAAACTTTACTTTTAACCGAGGAATTACAACCCTCTGAGATTTTAGTTTAGAAATGTTAAAACGATGCAGACATTAACTACAAAAGCTGAGAAACAAAATGGGAGAAACGAGGTGCAATCCTCGAAAATGGACTGTATATCTCCAAAGAGAAAAACAATATTGCCGTCTAATTTATTTAGATATGCAGCTTTGTTGAGCCATGGGCAGTGCCATGTCTCAACAGGGGGGATGGTACAGTTAGTAAATCGAATATTCCAAACATACGGATTCACAAACTTTACACAAAAATTTTGTGCAGCATGCCATGTCTGTAATAAACATCATGCACAAGGAGCATTCAAACCCAAGCAAGTGAGTTTTCCTATACCACCATATCCGTTCCATACTATCTGTATGGATTTCATAGAACTGAATAAATGTGAAGGGAAAAAATACTGCTTAATAATTATAGACATGTTTTCCAAATGGGTAGAAGCTTTTCCAACTAAAAATCCGGATGCAGCAACAGTGGCAAAGGCCCTAATAAAAGAAATAATTCCTAGATTTGGCATACCGGAAAGAATCTATAGTGACAATGGGACACATTTTGTGAATCAGACGATTCACCAACTTGGGAGATTCTTTGGGATCTCCTTGAAAAATCATTGTGCTTACCACCCACAGTCTGCAGGACTGGTGGAAAGGTACAATGGAATTTTAAAAAACAAGTTGAGGAAGTTAGTAGATGATACACAGAAGAATTGGATTTGCTGTTTGCCTTTGGCACTGCTGAGCATGAGAACAGTTCCAAATGTAAAGGGTTTGTCCCCCTTTGAAGTGATATTTGGAAGGGCATATTATGTGCCACAGTGGAAAGCTCTCATGCCTGCAGAATTCAGAGGCTGACAGCTCATTAGCTAGTTATATGAGGAAACTGTTAACTAATAAAACTGTTTTGCAGTTGAACTCTTTTTCAGATAAAAGACAGACCAGACCATTGGAAGCAGTGCTGACCCCAGGGTCCTGGGTTTGGTTGAAGGTCACAAAGAGGAAGAATTGGGCGAGTCCAAAGTGGGAAGGACTGTACCAGGTACTGTTGGCGACGCCTACTGCAGTCAAAGTTGCTGAGAGGTCATCCTGGGTCCACCTGACGCACTGTAAACCGGTAAAGAATTTTCAGCTTGATAAACATTTTGTGACTGACACACAACAAAGGCAGGATGGCCAAGAGCGAAACGAGTAAAAATACAGATCAACCCCGAAGATATTGTTTAATCATCTTGCTAACTATGCATTTATTGACTATGATTGTGATGACTTTCCTTTTGTTGTGGTTCTTCCTACATATAACCACACAAGTAAAAGTGGAAAAACGTAATGAACTGTCTATAGACTGGCATCCAAACTTTAACACATACCTAGCTATGAAGCGTGTATATGTAGAGACTATGAACATTTCAAATTGCTGGGTTTGTACTGCCATACCAACAGCATATGGAGGACTGTTGATGTCCGCTGTCCCCTTGGGGATAAATGAGACTTGGGAAAATGTACTTTTTGATACAGGTTCTGTAAGATCACAGGACAAAATTGCATTGTATTTGCCTATTACACAGAGGGGAATTGCATGTTTCTATAAGAATGATACACTCCAAGTGGGTTGGAGTAACTGTAACATAACTATATCTTATAAATGCTATATTAAAGCCAAAGATAAAGGCACTGTTTGTAACACAAATTATGATTCATATTTGAGCTTAATGAAAACAACATTAAGTGAAGTACAGATAAATCCTGTCTTGCATAAACAATTGTCTGTTATAGACAAGAAAATGTTTCATTCAGAACTGACCCGCATCAGTACCAAAGTAGAAAACTGTTATTTTGTTTGTGGGAAAAAAGCATACAAATGGCTACCTGAGAACTGGTCCGGCAGTTGTTTTTTGGGTTATCTGGTTCCAGCTATAAGGCATACTGCAGAATTACCTCTAGGTAAGATACGAAATGTAAGAGATGTAGCCCGAAAACCTGAAGATCCTATCGGAAAACCTGTAAATCCAATGGGAAAAATCGAAGCTGGTTGGAAGAACCATCATTCCGTGAAAGATAAAGAAAAATTGACTCATATGGACTTGAGTGACAGTGTTATATCCTGGGCTGGAATATTTCCAGCATATGGAGCAGTCAAATCGATCTGGGAGTTGAGAAAACTGTTGAAGCTTCTCGAAGTAATGAGTAACGCAACTTTTTCTGCTCTCGAACTAGTGACTGATGAACTGAATGCAATGAGAACTGTTGTGCTACAAAATCGAATGACTCTTGATTAATGATCACCTAGAGGTAATACAGCAGGTATCGGCCATGACTAAACCAGGCCCAAACCCACTGACGAACTTTTTCCAGAGTCTGTTTTGGTGGGTAGGGTTCTATCCTAATGAATATTTTGATTGCTATTTGTGTTGGTCTGCTCCTATTAGGAGCGTGTGTCTGTTGTGGGATACCCTGTATGAAAAGATTAGTCAAAGATTTTGTTGATATATCTGTAACTGAAACTTTGTACCAAGACATTGAATTGGAACTATTGATTCCAGACGAAACTTGTTCCGAAATATAAACTAAATGACTTGCCTAGTTAAAAGTCCTTAAAGGAGAAGGCTAGGAGACGATATAACATTGTTTATGTTTCTGAATAGAATAAAAAGTATTAAAAGGGAGGAAAATGTTAGAAAAATATGTATTTGAACATGTATAAAGTGCTAGTTTAAAAGCAAATGGTATATAATGCATTTTATTCTATTTACAATATGGCAATAAGAATGATTTTACATGTAATTGCTTGAAGCTTTGGAGCTGCAGTGTATTTGAACTCTGACCCTGGCAGTAGCCAGCTCAGCAAGCTTATGTTTTTCACTAATGATTATCTGCTGGGTCAGGAAAATTAAATGTATAAAGCATTGAATATTCTTATTCCTTCCTCTGAGATAATTGACCTTGTGAATGTATCAGAGATAAGACACAGCTGCTAAAGTAAAAGTTGCAAGAAGAACAAAGAAGTATATTACAAGAGTGAACCGACTATTGTATTCAAGCTAGCCAGAGACCTTGGAAGAGTAACATTTACAGAAAGACATTATAACGAACCAGGTGCTTTGCAAGGCTGTATTATTCCCATGGGAAAACTTTTAAAATGTATAACATCAGCTTTTTCTTATGAATAGAATATTGTAGACCATAATGATGTAGGTGCCCTGTGACTAACCACGTCAGTAAGGTGGGCACAGCCTGAATGTAAGACTATATAAAATTGTGTATTTCCTGCATCATGTCAGACAAAACTCTGTACTTGTATGGTTTTTTGCCTCCTGGTGTACACTAGTAAACTTTTGCATCTGAGCCTCCTGTGTTGTTATCACTTGTTTTTATTTAACATATATGTATGTATATATATATATATATATATATATATATATATATATATATATTTATATGGGTACGTATCACTTCACCTAAAACTCATTTCACTGAGACCAAATCACCTAAAGTTCATTTCACCTAAAACTCATTTCACTGACAAGTAGTACTGTAAGGCAATTCAAAGGTATATGTCCTTTTCCCCACTATAGTGCAATCCTGGTGTTAGTATATATATTAAGGGGGGGCACTGCCCCCAACATTGGGGGGTGTGGGGGTGTAGCCTCCCACCTATTTTGCTTTTACCAAATAATGTAAAACAAAAGCAGATGACATAACACTGAAATAAATGGGGGGCTACACCCCCCACATCCCCCAATGTGGGGTGCTGCACCCCCATACCCCTCCCTAACTAAATATACTAACACTAGGATCGCACTACAGTGGGGGAAAGGACATATATCTTTGACTTGCCTTATTGTACTACTTGTCAATGAAATGAGTTTTAGGTGAAATGAGTTTTAGGTGAAATGAACTTTAGGTGATTTGGTCTCAGTGAAATGAGTTTAGGTGAAATGAGTTTCAGGTGAAGTGATACATAACCATAAATATATATATATATATATATATATATATATATATATATATATATATATATATATATATATATATATATATATATATATATATATATATATATATATATATATATATATGTTTCTACACAAAAAGTGGTATACATAGCAAAATGTTCTGTGCACCTGCTTTTTATGTATAGAAAAACAAAAGAGCATGAAGGAAAAAGGTATATGAATATTACTAGAATATTTCAAAATGTAATGATAATGGTGCCATATACAAACACACAAGAGTTTGTCAATTTCAAGGGATTTCACTTTGATATTTTAGATAAAGTTATTCCCAGTGTCAGAGGAGGGACATGGGAAAATTAGTTGGAATATGAAGAACTCCTCTGGCAACTTAAACTGAATGCTCCTGTTGCCCCAGGACTTAAAGAAAATGTATGCATAGTCCCTCTGCTTAAGTTAAGAACAGCATAACCAATAACATGGGGTATAAATAATAAAGCTTTAACAGATATTGCATTTATATCGATTTACTTTTGATGGCAGTTAAATTGTCATGACAAGAATTTAAAAAATCTTGTAACACACTTCTATATAGTACATGTATTGTTTGCAAACAAAATAAACAAGCATTTCAAAATGTTTTAGAATAACTAGCTGTGTTATATGAAGATAAACCACTATATTATCTACATTTTTATTTATATTTGCATATTTTGAAATATTTTGTTTTACATGCACTATAATAGTTTTATTTACTCTTAATGTTTTAATAGTTAAACATTTATGGTGGAAGCCTTAGGAATCAGAAGTGATACATTGTTTCTTTAAACAATTTACATAACTTTATTTGCAGAAGTGCAAAGAATGAATTCTTGTTTTGTTTCTGAGTAAGTTCTTGTATGATTATTTTTTATGAGGACAGTACAAATGTTTGTAGTAAAGTATTAAAATACTGTTTTAACTACATCAATAAATTGTTTACAGAACTGGACTTGAAGTTGTCAAGTTCATTCAGTTTGGGGCTCTGTGCTCAGTGTGCATACTTGTGTTGGCTACTAGTTTGGTGTGTGTGTGTGTGTGTGTGTGTGTGTGTGTGTGTGTGTGTGTGTGTGTGTGTGTGTGCACTCACCTATTGTCTTGGATTACTGACCCATACACTTCATATCTTGAGTAAGTCAATCCTCTCTGTTACCATTTGCTTTTGAACATACTTGCACTGGAAACACACTACTAGATTTAAACACCTGCCTTTTAAACTCAACATTCTGTAGACTTGTGCACTAGCTGCTGTTACCATTGAAGTAGTTATGTCACGGTAAGGAAGAAATACAGTTGTAGTGATGACTTGAGAAGAATGTTGGAAAGCATGTGGCCACCCTTAAAAGACAGTGCAACACTTGATGGATCAAAATCCTGTACCTCTGTAAATTATACCACTATGTTGAATTGTATGTATCACATCTGTTTATTAAGCCAATTTTGCCTGTTACTAGCTGCTTTTGTACATAGTTATACTGGGTACTCACTTCCGGATTTGAACATCGGCCTACTTAACTCAACATTCTCCACACCAAGTTAGTAACTGCTGACCCCACAGGAGAAATCATGTCACACCTCTCAGAAAACACAAAGTTGAAGGCTCAACTTTGGCAGGTTGTTGAAGTGCATGTAGCCTCCTTTAAAAGGGAGTACAGCTTTTGATGGGTCAAAATCCTCTTCTTGTGTAATTGTTACCACTATGCTGAACTATAGATATCACATCTGTTGGTTTAGCCAATCCTAATTGTTACTATTTTCTTACACACTTATACTAGGTCTACATTGCTGGGATCAAACACCTGCCTACCTAACTTACAATCTCTAGACCTGTATACTAACTCCTGATTCCACAAAAGTATTCATTTCAGAAAACATCCAGTTGATGAGATAATGTGACCAGAGTGTTAAATACATATGACCTCCCTTAAAAGGGAGTACAACACGTAAGGGATCAAAACCATTAAGTAGAATTGTGAGTGTAACATCTCTTGACTAAGTCAGTTCTTCTTGTTACCAGTTGCTTTAGTACACACTAATGGATTGAAACACCTGTGTAACCTCACTCAATGTTCTTTAGATTTGTCCACTAACTGCTGATGCCATAGAAAAAGTCATAGCATGGTTGCCAGAAAACATACAAAAGAAGGGTCAACTTGAGCAGGGTGTTCAAATGCACGTGACCTCCTTTAAAAGGGAGTACAATCTTGGGGGTGTCAAACCCTTCACCTGTGTACTTGTTATCCCTACTTAGAACTATACACATCACATCTGCTGATTAAACCAGTCCTGCCTCTTACTATTTTACAGTCATACTAGGTATACACTGCTGGATTTGAACACCTACCTCCACATTCACCAGATCTGTACACTAGCTGCTAACACCACAGAGGTTGCCATAGCACAGTTTTCACAAAGCACACAGATGAAAGGATTGTGTCTCATCAAGCCTGTTATAGTTATAATAGCTGTCACCTTATATTCTTATCAGTAGTCATTTCTGTCTCACTGTAGGACTAACAGTATTAGTATGAGTAGCACCATATAAATAAAGGCAAATTCTCATATTTTTTCCATAGGAAGTGAAGTTTCATTTATCATTATTTAAGTTAAGTAAGTGGTGCTGTTTGATGCTAAGCATTGCACAACAGTGACAGTATAAACAGCAATGTGTTGCACTATTCAACAGTCTTATCTCTATTGCTGTAAAATGGCTTGTGTCACTTCACATGAATTGTCATGTTAAGGTATGATATATGTGTCTAAAACTGATGTTAACTACACATTATAGGAATGGTAGTCATGATGGACTAACTGTCATGTTCCAAAGCAGTGCCTTCACAGGTGAAGTCAGAAAGGTACTTGTACCATTATGTGTATGACTAGTCACAGACAAAGGAACTCTACAGAATGGACTGCACAAAGGTGATTTTAGAGTCATTGAACAAGGTGGCATTGGGTTATAGTAACAGCTGTTATACAGTGGAGTGTGACCCATGCATCCCTGATTGTTAACCTAAACATCACTGCTGTATACATTATTAGCATTAAGTCTTATTGTTATGTGAGCATCAGTGAGGATTCCCTGATAAGTGTATGAAATATGCAAGATGATAACAAGGCATGCATGCAATGATATTATTATTGTAGTCATCAATATCAGTCTGCAAATATGTTTGTAATTAAATGGAACACACTGTGACAATGGAAAGAAAACTGCAAGAGAATCCCACCTTCAGCTACATAGCAGTATACTGAGTCCATTGAAATGGACTCCTCACATCAGGTATACAATAAACCTTTAAAGCATGTACAACTAACACAGACTACTGAGATTACATTCATTCTGTCAGAACTACTTATAGAGGTACAGTCCAATAGCAACTTATTAGTGTTTAATTATTTTTTTGAATTTTTGTCATAAGTTGAGAATTAGCAGTAGGCTCTGCTGCTTGATGACAAGCATTGTGCAAATGGTGAGGAAAGAAATAAAGATTTCTGTTGATAAGCCATTTGTGACCATGCTTGTGGTATGTGAATCTATTTTTTAACTATATTAAAGGTGCAAAATGACAGGATAGAGAAAAAGTGGGGAGTAAGCACAGGGTAAGACACTGGGGAAGTAATTTTAATTTAAAAATGAGCAGGATGGCAGTGGAACACAACTGTGTCTATCCTCTTCTTCACAAGATAAGATTGTCAGGGAAATGACATTACAAGTGTGTAAGGGAGGACTACAAACATGTAAATGACTGGGAATATACTTACAAAACACAGCTTACATATTTACATGCATCTGGAAATGTACAGTATGTTTATTGTACTATTGAGCATATGTCATTATTGTTTATCAAGTAATATATTTTTTTCATGTCTTTGTTATGGTTCCGTTTTGCTATACTACATATGTAGACTGACATGGTAATACTTAAATCAAGACATGTGCAATGCATGGCAAGCCTGTAATTATTTCACTATAAGCTGATCTAAGTATAATTTGAGACAGAGATGCTTTTCTGGATTTTTTTGTTGCATTAATGAGCGTATATCGTGAATGCTAAGCGGTGCTCACCTACTGCAAGCTGAGGTGCATGGCCAATGGCAAAGTATTATTGCATGTGTAATTATTTTTGAGTTTTTGCCAATAGGGTGATAATTCTCTGCAGTCAGCACTGACTACTGACAGTGCTCTATGCTAACTATTGCACAAAGAATGACAACAAAAATGACAGTTGTAGTTTACAAGATACTTGTTGCCCATGTGTGTGATGTGGCTATTTTTATATGACATCTTTATTATTTTGCACATGTGCTTTTTATTCCACTGCACACACAGAAGTGTGCTATTATTATTATGATTATTATTATTACTATTATCACTATTATTGCTATTATTAGTATTATTATTATTATTATTGTTATTATTATCATCATCATTATTAAGACAACCTCTCTGGGAGACACATACTAAACACTGTCAAGATTATCCACAATGAAGAATTATATTTCAAAATTACCATTACAAATGATGTACTGTATATGTGCATAGAAGATGTAGGGTACATTCAGATGTAAAAATTAAGTGATCACATGTATTATGTCACATGAAGGTATACAGATATACCATCCCTTATGTGGATGCAAACCCTGCACATATTGCACAGTGACTCAATGCAGACTTCATTAACAATTCCACCATTAGGACAGTTACAGATAAACCTGCAGATTCAGTAAACTCTGTGTAGGTTTCGCACAGAGACTAGATGCAGGTTATATGTTACCATGACAGTGCTCAGCGCACAGCAGTGCGCAATGCATATTAATGAGGCATAGTGCACCTAAGCTAGGTTTCGCAGCTTGAAACAGTGATGCTGGCAGCGTAACCTTGTAAGCGAACATGGATATCAGTTCTGTACATATACCTCTCAACCTGTTACAGCAAGAAATCTGGACAAAGCCACAAATAATGGGGGGACAAAGGCCCCAAAATAGGGGCATTTTTTAAAATATTGCATGTACAAACTTAGAAGGTTGATAGACTAACAAGTTTTGCATTAATATAAACTTTCTGAAGGATATGAATACTGAAACTCAGATGTCTGCCTTTATTTACATAATTCAGTCCTCTGTGATTTGCCAGAAAACCATATTTTATGAGAAACATGTCAAAAATATGAGGCAAAAATCTGGACATTCCATGAAAATCTGGACAGTTGAGAGGTATGAGTGCACTCTGCAGATTTTCACAGAATGCCACAATGATCACCAGGGCTGTACTCATAACTTTTCAGACTCTTAGAGCAAGAAATATGGACAAAAGCTATTAATAATGTGGGGTCAAAGGATGAAAACTAGGGACACACTTTTTAAATATTGCTTTTACTAACTTAGAACATTGATAGAATGACAGGTTTTGTATGTGCATGGATTTTCTGAAGGGTATGAAGTCTGAGACTCAAATGTCTGTCACATACCTCTCAACCTTTCTGCAAAAAATCTGGACAAAGCCTGACAGAATGAGGGGCAAAGGCCCAAAACTAGGGATGGATTATAAACACTTCTCTTATAAATTTAGAAAGTTGCTAGTATAACAGAATTTGTCTTAACATGCATTTTTGTGATGGGCATGAAGTATGAAACACAAATGTATATCATTATTTAGTGACTTCAGTCCTCAGATCACCCAAGTAATTTGACAGAAAATCATAAATTTTATGAAAAACAGACCAAAAATATGAGACAAAAATCTGGACAGTTGAGAGGTATGGATTATTTTCTGACTTCAACCTTCAATAGTTTACCAATGATGTGGCAGAAAACTACATTTGTATGAGAAATAGACCAAAAATATGAGACAAAACCTGGACATTCTGAAAAATCTGTACAGTTGAGAATATGGCTGCACAAATAGCTGCCATTCTGTTAGTGCAACATATCTGCACAGAGGACAACTTAATGAGAGGACAAATAACCAGCAATAGTGACATATTTGACAGAGCTGTCACATGGGAATGCGTTTGAATGTAACACTCTCATCCTCTTAGAGTGAGAAATGTGGGCAATGTCATAAAAATGGGGGGACAAAGGGCCAGAAATAGGGACAGATTGTTAATATTCCACTTCCAAACTTATGAAGTTAATAAAATATATAGGTTGTACATTAGCATGAACTTTCTGAAGACCATGATGTTTGAAACTCAAAGGACAGTCATCAGTTACTGACGGCACTCTGCAATGACATGCTAATGATTTTCCAGGAAAACATGTCATGAGGAAAATATCACAAATGTGAGACAAAAGCTAGACATTCTGCAGGTCAAAACAGTTGAGAGGTATGTCCCCAAATGTCAGTAATATTGAGTCACATCAGTCAAGAGATCATCCCAATGATATGGCAGAAAGCCACATATTTGTTAAGGAAAACATCTGGACATCCTGTGGATATCTGGACAGTTGAGAGGTATGAATGTGAATAATATGGTCCAAACACAGTACAGGATGGTGTACCTACAGTGCAGAGTATTGTGATATCCCATTCCTGACGTTCTGTACTAATGCTTTGTTACTGATCTGTATCTGTAACTGGACATGTGACTGCCACGTAAAATGATCACTCAGGGGATGTGAGTGTATTGAATAGCGACACACAGATGAATTGCAGGAATGAACACAGTGAAAGAGCACAAGTGAAACTCCCATATGTACAGCTGAGGAGGGCATGTCGATGGAAGATGGTTGTAGCAGCAACACCAAGCACATATTTATATGGTACAAGGTGTTGTCTGTGACTGTCACACAAGGTGACATAACAATGGGGAGGACGTGTGTGTGAGATAAGCATCCTTACATGAATATTGCAGAGGACATCCATCATGGATCTAACATATAGTTGAGGTAGGGTGCATACTGGGGAGCTGTGCAAACTGATCTACCTGAATATGAGTATACTCTCTGCAGAGATCTCCAGCATGGTGGCCACAAGTAAAGGATCATGGCAAACATTACAAGAACCAACCACATTCATGGACAATACCTGAATAATACCACTACTAATCCCATGTTTTTGACATAACATATGTGATGTGGAGCAATAACAGATGAGCCTGCACATATGCTGGACAACTAGTATGATACATTCACACTTTATGAGGGTAACCATGCACACTGTCCTGGTACTGTAATATCTGCAGCAGGTGTTAGGAAGAACACTGCTATACTTGTATGTGACAGTATAACCAATACAGGCTAGTTGCCTTGTGTGCATGGCATATATCTATGGCACAATTCACACTGTCAGAAATGATATACATGCCATTAATGTTGTCAAACAACTATGCATACATTGTGTGCATAAGGTGAACAGGTAGCATGCATACATCTAGTGCAACAACTTGATTTGAATTCCGCACCATCAGACAGTCATGTATATTCCCCAGAAAGAATACCTATGTATGGACAATAAGCTGTGTGACAGTGCACTGTGACAAAGGTGGTACACTTCAGTTACACATCACTGGAACGTGTGTCATGAGGTACATGGAGAAGGGTGCATTGTACTCAGCTATTAGTGTGATGAAGGCTGGGAATCATGATGTTAGTATGCCATTTTATGTGCATGTCCTTCACATACCCAGTATTTATGTTACAGTCAAGGGAGCAGTCAGCACTGTGACCACATGCTGGTGGATGTACTACTTACCCACTGCACAGCACTGTGACCACATGCTGGTGGATATACTATTTACCCACTCCTGCAGGACACAGGTCACATACCTGTTGGTCTGATTATAGGGTGTGATGTCCACATTATACTTGGGTTGTGTGTCTGTTTACTGAGGTAACACATCCCTCCATGTGTCTCATCGATACAGGTATTGTCACGGCTGTGGCAGTACTCTCTGGTATGTGGTGATGCTGTGTGTATTATATTAATATCACAGTTAGAGTCAATGATTGCCCACAAGCTGTAGTCATTCAGGCAGCTGTTTGGACACAGCATGTGTATGTCATCTGTGATATCCATCACTTAACTAAAGAGTAGCAGTAATTGGCAGCCAAGGGCCTAGCAGACACCCCTTATTGATCAGATCACTGGACATTTTAACATAGTGAAATGTCATGCACTGGTCTAACCATTCTGTGATATAGCTGCTTATGGCCACATGTGATCATGTTCATTAAATACCACAGTGTGACTTTTTTGTCAAATGCCTTCACCTGTTCAAGTTCCACAAGATGATATTGTTGTCATTATGCATGCCCACAATGATCTCTTTGAGGACATCTATCAGCTGTAACAGACTTGATGTGCCAGTAATGACTCACATAGGTCTGTTGCTTACACCTGGAATATTACTAATATGCATGTATAAGAGGTCCATCATGACATGTTGGGCTACCTTACAGATGAGGAGAGTCAAGATGTTTGCATACATGCATGCATCAGGTGCTGTCCCCCCAAATCAGGTGGATGCATGTTGATGCACACCCTTGTACGGGAACATAGGCCACATGGAGGGTGTGTTGAACTGTGTATTCCACTGTATCAGAAAGGTGTATGTGTTGGGTCACACCAGAGGTGATCTGTGATGTTGTTGCATCACACTGATTCCATGTGATAGGCCTGGAGGAAGGTAAGAGAGTGCATGTTGCCTATTGTGATATGGCCTAGGGGTTTGACATAATCACACACAGGTATCAATGAGAAAACCCCCAAGCTGTGGATTCAACCTTATGTCATTTGATAGGTAAACAATTGGCTGACAGAACACATCATGTGACAGTTGCTGTACCAGAAGAGCTGTCACCATTGGCAAACCCCAGGGATCTGTGCTTGGCCGTTCACTGTTTGAACTTATTTCTCAACAGTTCAGGCTAAAGTATATGGTGTTTGGCTTACCAAGTTTGCTGATTCTTGCATATTGTGTGCAATCATTGAGTCCACCAATAGTTATAACATAATACAGGAGGAGCTAACACACACAACTGAATGGTGATAAAGGCACACAATCTGCAAATAACTGTAAAAATATGTGTCTGTAATGCTGTCTATCTGAAAAGTGGAGATCCATGTTAATCATAGCATTGACAGCAGTCCTGATGTGCACAAACCCAGTGATGCAAGCACTGGGAACACAAATAGCAATCTGAACTTTTACCACCAAGTGTCCACACTGTTATTGAAAGCCTATGGTGTGCACATTATAAGTCACAGCATCATATTGACATCTTTGGATTGTATGGCAGTACTGTAGTCAAACCTCATTACAGCACTAATAGAGTATAAGGCTCTTTTTTGCATGGACCTTGCCAAACATATGTTGGAGAGACCACAAGGCTTTCTCAGCAAGATAACACAGGGCATACACAGCATGCCATGATGTATGTGGATAGATTTAAAGCCATGTCACTGTAAAGTTTATTGTAGAGGAAGATGTGACCTCTGATTGGCCACCAGGCCAGTCGCTGACCCTGCCCTGGTGGGAGTACTGCATATCCAAAAATGTAATATAGCTGATAACATCAGCAGTGTCTTTTAAGGACAAGATAACAGTGTCCCACATCACACACACACACACACACACACACACACACACACACACACACACACACACACACACACACACACACACACACACACACACACTTGACTAGAGTGAGAAGAGAATCCCTAAGTATTTAGACTATAAAACATAGAACTTTACACAACTTCCACAGCTCAAGCCTGACTTAGAATGTGTCAGACAACACTGTATACATGATGACATCAGCAGGGTCTGGGGAGGAGAACATGGTAATAATAGTGTCCAACATGCTGGTGTAAAAAGCCCTTTGTAATGTTAAGCAAGAGCACAAACACACACACACACACACACACACACACACACACACACATATACACACAGTTGATTGCAGTGAGAATAGAACTCCTACCTATCCAAGTACACAGAAGACAAAGCACGGTGCTTTATGCAAGCACCACAGCTCAAATCTGACTTGGAGCATGTCAGACAGCACTTTATAGCTGATGACATTAGCAGTGTCTGCTGAGGAGAATATGGTAATGACAGTGTCCAATGTGCTGGTGTAAAATGCTCTCTGCAATTTCACGCAACAGCTCACACACAACCAGTTGACTGCAGTGAGAATAGAACACCTACTTATCTAAGTACACAGACTACAGAACACAGTACTTAATGCAAGTGCCACAAGTCAAGTCTAACTCATACAGGAGTGCAGGTGAACATCTAGTAGGTGACATCAGCAGGCCATGTGGGAGACAAGAGGTTGGGAGGCCTGTATGAAAGGGATGTGTAGGCATGAGCAAGTATCAAAATACTGACATTGTATGGTAGTGGAGAATTACCTATAGGATACAGCCATCTGCTCTGCTTTCCAGACACACACACACACACACACACACACACACACACACACACACACACACACACACACACACACACACACACACACACACACACACACACACACACACACACACACACACACGTGCACACACACACACACACAGTTGACTGCAGTGAGAACAGAACCCCTACCTATCTCAGTACACATACTACAGAACACAGTATTTAATGCAAGTTCCATGGCTCAAGTTTGATTTACTTTGGACTGAAGGTGAACTTATAGTAGATAACATCAGCAGGCCATGTGTGAGACAAGAGGTTGGGAGGCCTGTATGAAATTGATGTGTAGGCATGAGCATTGCATAGCAGTGGAGAAGTAACTGTAAGATGCACACATCTGCTCTGCTCTCTAGACGCAAACACACTCATGCACACATGCACCCACCCACCCAGTGGACTGCAGTGAGAACAGAAGCCCTACCTATCTAACTACACAGACTACATAACACAATTCTTAATGCAGGCACCACAGCTCAAGTCTAATTCATACAGGAGTGCAGGTAAAGTTATAGTAGATGACATCAGCAGGCCATGTGGGGGACAACAGGTTGTGAGATCTGCATAGACACATAGCTTCATAGGTTTATATGAGGCTACTAGCACTAGGATGTGTAGAAACCTAGCTGTGTATAAACACAACTACCCTTATTGAGCGCAGTTGGATAGTTGTTTTTAGCAGAGCTTGTTTGTGAGAACCACCAGCTGACCCTGTCCATGAGGGACATAGGTACCAGCTCAGAGGTGACTGTACAATCACCAACCAGTAGTCAAGGTTGTGATTGAGCAGGGTCATTGAGGACCACTGCTTCACACACACTGGGGGGTCTATTACAGATTTTGGGATGGCATCTATACTCCTCATAGAAAGGTCCGGTTATTGCTGCTCACAAAATCACTCTGCTAACAACAACCATCTAAATATGCTTAGTAAGGTAACTTGTGTTTTTACACAGCTAGATTTCTATTGCCTCATGTATAGTGATAAACATGCACTCCTAAAACTTACCAATACAATATGTAAGAGATGCAAGTATACAATGAATCTAGAATAAATGCTCTTTCTCTCTCTCTCAGGTAACAACAAACCAGGTATCAAACAAGTTGTCAGCCGACACATTTCACTTCCTCAACAAACCAAGTACACAACGCATAAACCCACATATGCAGAGGTACTCATTAGAAGCTTACCGAAAGAGCAGAGACCTCATAAATGCAAACCTTCTGCACACATTACAGTCCCAATGGAATAAAATAAAAATAAATGCATCAGTGTCTCACTCATTAAGCCATTAAGGCAAAACACCGCAAAATCAATGTACTTGTCATAGAGAAATCCATAGTGAGACACACACAAATGTCCACCTTCACCAGGCTCTACAAGGAGAAAGTCACAGTCAGCTGCCTGTCAGGTGCCAGGATGTGCAAAGTCATGCACACATTCAAGTCTCTCAACAACAACCACAATTATATCTCTGTCATACTCCATGTTGGAGTAAATGACTTGAGACTTACCTCACTGGACTATATGAAGAGAGATATGACTAACCTCTCAGATTATGTGCCCCAGACAGGTATGTCCATAGCCCTAAGCAGCATTCTACCTTCACCTTCACCTGATGCCTTAATGGAAACAGAAGAATTGTCTACTTCAACAATTGACTTAGCTACTGGTGTCATTCTAGTTCTCAGACTGGTATGATATGATTTACAGACCATGCTGTTTTGCCAGGGATGGTCATCTGTCACCTCTTGCCTTTTCTTTACTGGCCAAGGTACTTGCCTCCCCCAGAGTGACATTTTTAGGCAATGTCATAAGAACAAAGTTCCTGACGTAAAAATATCTTCAAAAGACAAACTCAAGGTTATGCTGCTTAATGCTAACAGTCTAAATCAGTAGCTAGACTCAGTGGAGGCACTTATTACTTGGAAGATGTTGATTTTTGTGCAGTCACAGAGACATGGTTTAGGGTCATAGAGAGTACTCTGGCCATGAAAGGCTATAATGACTTCCACATGTTCAGGCTGCAAAATGTGAAACAACCAAAGGAGGAGGTGTATCTATCTTCATAAAAGTCAAGTACACCTCAAGACTGGTTAAGCAGTACGACTCCCTAGAGTTATTCCAATTCCAACTAACTGTAGGAAAAAAAAACTCCATGTTATTGTTAGCTACAGATCCACCAGCATGAATCATGAAAACCACACAGTGCCTTCCTGGACTTACTTGACTCACTCATAATACAGCTAAACACCCTAAGCATACATATATGAGGTCAAACATGTTAACCCTAAAGTTCCTGCACTTTATAAACATGAATGCTCTGGAACAGTTAGTCTGCACTCCCCACAAGGGGATCAAATGTCCTTGGCCTAATACTCACTGACGTGGGAGATCATTGTATCACACCATGTGTGAGACCCTCCCTAATAAGGTCTGACCATAAATCTGTCACATTTAATGTAACAATCATACCTGACCCCTCTCAAGAACCAAAATGTAGAAAAAGGTCTGCAAAGCAAACTATAGCCTCCTAAGTGATGGCATATATAGTTTCAAACCTACTGCCACCACTGACGGTAAAGACTCTTATACGGAAGTGTACACAAATGCCCAGTATAGACACCTCTACAACTGTATAGACTTAGCTGTACCAGAATGGATCAAAACTTGCTCACAAAAAACAAGCTACACTGGTGAGCATCTAGCAAAAATAGATTATACAATAAGAGAAAGAAACTGATGTCCAGGAATAAGAGGGAACAGTCTCAACAGAAGAACACCCTCCATAGCTTGAACAAGCAAATTAAACATCATCTTGTAAAGTCCTATAAAGCTAATTAGGAAACTAAATTAGCATCTATAGCTAAGGATAAACACAAGGCATTATTTAGGTATATCTGTAATATAAAAGTGAGGGGCTGGCTTTGCACCAAATTCAGAGTGGACAGTTCCACTCATACTGAACCTGAAGACCTGTTAGCAGACTTGTTTGGCAACAATTTCACACCTCTGTCTCCACCGATCATACCCCATAGCATACCTTTCTACAATTATCTACCTATTATCTCCAAATAACAGGTCGTAACTGCACTCGTCAATACCAAAAACACAGCATCTATGTGACCAAATAACATCCCAGGCTGCTTACTAAACAGTCTAAAGCAAGAGTTAGCAGAACCACTGGGTACTTCCTTCAACCACGGTCTAAGTACTGTCCTTGTCCTGGCAGAGGGGAGCACAGCAACCATAATACCATTGCAAATGTTGGGGTCCTTCAACCGACCCGGGGAACTATACACCCATAAGCCTGACCAGCCTTGTCTGTAAGGCCATGGACAGAATCTTGTTGGACCTTATCAACAAAGACATTGATGACCTTCAAACACTTCACATGACACAGCCTGGCTTTGTTAAGTGCAGATCATGCCTGTTAAACCTAATGGAATTCTTTGAGAGTATCACCAAAGACCTGATGAAGGCAAATCAGTACATACTGCCTATCTCTACTTGGCCAAGGGCTTTTACATAATCCCCCACTGAGGCAACATTGTTGAATTCAGCATCTGGGGAATAACCCATACATCATTAGATGAATAGCCAACTGGCTCACCAAGTGAATGCATTCAGTCATAGGTGGGGATTCTACTTCTACCAGCAGACATGTCACCACTGGTGCCCACAAGGGTCAGTGCTGTGCCCCCCACTGTTTAGAATGCATTTCTCAGAAAATCAGGAGAAAAAAGATGGCCTGTCAATCAACAAGTTCAGTTACAACTGCAAACTGGCTGCAATCATTGGATTCCCAAATGATGTCAACATAATAAAAAAATAAGCTTACATACATAAATGATTGTTGCCAAAGTCACAGACTTAAAGTTAATCCAAAATAATGCAATATTATCCCTTTCAACAAAGGAGAAGTCCCTGCAAATTACAATATTAGTAATACTCCTCTATATTCTAACCCAATAATGACAGATTTGGGAATGCAGTTTGATGGCAACCTCATCTTTGATCATCATATGTCCACAGTCGTAATGAAGGCCCTTTGTGTTGCACACCTCATAGGTGAGGGCATAGCATCCAAGACTAAGGATGGTATAACTCCAATGTCATCCATCATCAGACCAATAATAGAGTGCATTGCTCCCTTTTGCATGTACCTCACCAGACACCTGCAGCAGCTGGAAAGACCTCAGAGATTTCTCATTAAGAAAATCCAAGGACTTCTAACACATTACCTACATGGATAGACTGAAGGCCCTGTCACTGTACTCAGTATCGTATAGACTGCTGAGTGGCAACTTGTGGGTGGTCTACAGAGCAGTCTCAAAGAACCCTGCCTTAAAGGAAATGCTGCACCCCTGTAAATCGGGTCTATATCAGAACATCAAAGTTTTAAAACTTCGAATGTTCTAATATAGACCCGTGTTAATCGAACGCTAAAAATAGTGAAGCTGCAGAACACCAGATTCTTTCCTAAGGGAAGAATTTGGTTGGCCGGTTCTGTGGCTTCACTATTTTCAGCACTGTGGTAGAGATTTATGGCTCGGGTTCAGGTAAGTGTGCGATTGTGTGGTTGTTAGGATTAGGGCGCGGGTTAGGTGAGTTAGGGTTAGGGCGCGGGTTAGGTGAATTAGGTTTAGGGGCGGGTTAAGTGAGTTAGGGATAGGGCACTGGTTAGGTGAGTGTGCGATAGTGACGGACCTTAGGGTTAGGGTTTGGGATAAGGTAAGTGGATAGATAGTAGTGTATGTATAGTTTAGTGTAGGGTTAGTTGGAGGATTATAAGTGTATGTGTGTGTATTGATGATTTTTAGGTGTGCTTGTGTTGTGTGTATGTGTGTCGGAATAGCGAATTTTTTCCCCAAGGAAAAAATTTGCTGTTCTGAATGTTCGATATTATGTGGTTTAGATATTTTAGGTTCGATGAAATAGCATTCGCTATTTTCATCTTTTGATAACGTGATATAAATGCCTGTAAATCACATGGGACTAGACTCAATCTCTCTAGAGACCTTTATCTAGCCTGCAGTATAAACAGGACTTGCTGGAGAGACAGCTATGTCTCCCACAGCCTGCCACTCCTCTGGAACAAAATCCCAATTCAAGTTAAATAGAGCTCCTCCATGACCCTATTTAAGTGTAACTTGGACAATTGGGTGGGAAACCATAATTTCACTCTGGGGATTTCACCTATGTCCCTTTTGGATAGAGGCAGTAGGTGCTGATCATAAATTTGCATGCTAATATAGCGTACTTCTCTCTGTCTATGAGGGAATGGGGGTAGAACATGGCTAGGTTTGTAAAGGTCCTAGGGCCAATAGCCTAGTAACCTGCTATGGTCCTGTGATCCTATGATTTTTATCACAGTGCATAGTATTTTCATGTATTGCCAATTATGTATACTGTGAAATGGCTTGACAAACATGCCAATGCCATCAGTACACTTGTAATTAATGCAAACAGATGAAAGTGTAAAAGGCTTTGCTTCAGATTTTTTTAAATACATTCCAGCAAATGCAATATGTAGCTGACAAAAAGCAAGTATGCCTTCTGAAGTTCTGTAATCCTCTGTACACATATATCCTGAAGAAAAAGTGTTTTTGTAGTCTTGAACAAATACAACTCTCCTCAACATCAGTTTGGCTAGTTACACATTTGCCTTTTTATGATGGTGTAGATTATTATAGCAATAACCAATGATGTTGGTGTGGCATGTTGAATATTTACCCACAGTTTGTGTGGTTTAATCATGAGGGCAAAGCCTGAGTGATTAAACAAAGGCAAATGTCAGTACACACCACAGAATCAGTTATTGCTATTATGCAATGACATTATTTAAGAATAAAATTACTTACTTTTCTTAAATAATGTCTTTGTATAACACCGCTGTGGTGGTCTTCCACTTTTCTTTTGATATCCTGGAGCATTGCTGATGCACTGTGCATGTGTATGGGACTTGCATTCCTATGCTTTTGCAGTACACCAGTGCTGTGTGAAGAAACAACGGAGAAAGGAATATCTCCATTGTTTTTTTTTTAACTAAAAACAAACAAAAAAAGAAGCAAACAAACAAATCGGGAGGCTTGTAATGTACAGGAGAGATGGAACAGAGGAAATGAAAGGATAATCAGGTACCTTATATAATGTACCTGATTATCCTTTTATTTTTCTCTTTGTGGTCTCTGTTGTTTGCTTTAGTCACCAGTTTTGTCAGCTTATTAAAAAACTGAAATAAAAGTAAATTCTTTGTTGCATATATTAATGGAAAAAAAGTCTGGGCAACTGGACCTTTTTCCATTGGTATATGCTCAGATTTACAAAGGACATGCTGATTTGGCTGACCAATCAGTGTGCTCATTTTTGAATATTAATGGACAGTCAGTCGTATAATAATGGATTGCATCTGTCTTTGTCTGAGTTTCATAGATGTGAATTACAGTATAAGCAGCTGAACTACGTGCTAATCAACCAATCTGGTGGAACTATTCAATCAGCAATAAAGCATCCATATAGACTTCATTCTATTTTTTTTTTTTTTGTAGATTTCAAAACTTTTGGAGGACAGATATGCAAAGTCTACACAGACAAAATGTTAGGAGCTACTTCAGCTTTAATCCATTTGTATGTGCTAGAATCTGAATCCAATGCTGCTGCCGCCAATTGGCCTAGATGAAAAAGAGAAGAGTTTTCAGGCCATGTTTAATTTATCACAACCTACATGATGTGCAAATTGTATAGCCCTACAGGGTGGACAGGGATACACTTCAGGAACACTGCCACCTCTGGCACCCTCAATGTAGAGCCAGAGCCAACTGAGGGGAACCCATCCAAGTGGAAACTAAGGGCTGTGTAGCCCTTAAAATCTTAGCTACAGGTGCCTTTCAGAGACCAACAGAGGACATGCTGGGGGTGTCACAGGCATCAGCATCCAGGATCTTCAACCAATTCCTGGAAGCTATGCTCCAACATGGCAGTGAGCACATATATTCTCCCCATAGTTCTGAGGAGAGGGCCAGAAATATGCAACAGTTCTACCAGGTAGTGCACTACTCCGAAGTACTGGGTGCAATAGATTGCACTCATGTAAAAATGAAGGCATCACCTGGGGAACCACTCCACAAAGGGGGTACCTCTACAGACCCTGGGAACTACCGCCCCATAAGCTTAACCAGCCAGGTCTGCAAAGCTATGGAAAGAATCATTATGGTACTCATAAACAGAGACATTGTGGACCTACAGACACTTGACCCCACCCAGTTCGGCTTTGTAAAAGGCAGCTCCTGCCTTTTGAACCTGGTTGACTTTTTTGAAACAGTCACTAGAGCCATTGATGAGGGCAAAGCAGTCCATTCAGCCTACTTGGACTTGGCTAAGGCCTTCGACACAATACCCCACTCAGGCATCATAGATAAGCTCAACAGCTTAAACGTAAACCCTTATGTCACTAGATGGGTTGCAAACTGGCTAAAGGACAGAACCCATAAAGTTAAAATCGCTGGAGCAATGTCAGACTCAAAGCCAGTCACAAGTGGTGTCCCACAGGGATCTGTCCTGGGACCCCTCTTGTTCGGCATTTATTTCTCAGATGTTAAAGCAAACATGGGAGGGTTGTGGCTGACAAAGTTCGCAGATGACTGCAAACTAGGCGCCATAGTTGATACACCAGCGGACACATACATCCTACAAAAGGCCTCACAGAAGCGGACAACTGGTGCGGGTCATGGCCTTAAACTAAATGCCAAAAAATGTATAGTCATCCCCTTTGGGAAAAACAAAGTACCCACAAATTATCATATAGACAGCAACCCACTGAGTACGGAAAAAGTAATCAGAGACCTAGGGACCCAAGTCAACAGTGACCTCTCATTTGACACCCACGTTGCCAAAGTGGTTAGAAAAACATTCTACCTTGTACACCTTATCATGAAGGGATTCACATCCAGATCCAAGGATGTCATTGTACCCCTATACTCCTCCCTCATCAGAGCCATGATTGAGTACAATGCCCCATTTGGTATGTACCTCACCCGGCATTTGCAACAGCTGGAGAGACCACAAAATTACCTCACCAAGAGGATCAAGGGTCTCCAACATATGTCTTATTCTGTCAGACTAAAGAAACTCCAGCTCTATTCAGTAGCATACTGCCTGCTCAGAGGTGATCTCTGCCTGATGTACAAGGCCATGTCCAATCAGGAACTGATGGACATGCTCCACCTAAAAAAATCCAAATCCATCAAGACCACGAGAGCTAAAGACTTAAACCTCGGCACAAGTATGAATAGGACATGCTGGAGGGATAGATTCATAACCCAGAGGCTTCCCATGCTCTGGAACAAGATCCCAGTTCATGTTAGGCATAGCCCCTCACTGACTATCTTCAAGAGAAATCTTGATGAGTGGATGGGAGATCGTAAGTTTACCCCAGGGGTCACATCTGTGTCACTACTAGACAGGGGCACAGTAAACTAATTCTATTATATAAGGGGACCTTCACTGTGTCACTACTAGAGAGAGGCACAGTATTCTAAATCTATTCTGTGCATTTTTGTACCATTTCATGGGGTGGCGAAAGCCACATCACTATGGCTAGGCTTACAAATGCCCCAGGGCAGATAGCCTAGTACTAAACTATGAAACTATGAAACTATGAGCAGGGTAGGCTCTACATTAACAGAAAGGGTTACCACTCTATCAACTACCAAATTGTGTTTAATGCAAAGGGAATCATCTTGAACATGTGTGCTGGCAACCCTAGCACTTACCACAACTCACATATCTGGCACACCTTCTAAATGTACCATAACTTTCCTAGGAGGGATATTCCACAGAATCATTTACTGGGGGATGCAGGCTATCCACTCAAGCCGTGGCTGATGACACCCATCAGAAATGCACACACACATGGAAGAACACCATAATAAGGCACACACACTCAAACCAGAAATGTCATAGAGCATGCCTAGATACATCTGCGGGAGCCCTGCAGTAGAATCCATGGACATGTACTGAAATGTTCACAGTATGTGCCATACTATACAACATAAACCTAAGGCAACAGCTGCAGCAGGATCAGTAAGGAGAAGGGGCAAACATCACAATGCTAATGTGAAGGTCACCATAGCCACAGGCAGATGAGGAGACAGAGGAGGAGCCACCAGCTGCGTGGGTGTAGACAGACATAGACATTCACAGTATGCCCTTGCATTGGCTAAGAGACAATACATAGCACACTCACTTACCACCTAGGGGCCTACAACCTTACTTTTACTCACATACATATAGTAACATTGATGCCAGGCAACTCATACAAACTTTACCTCCCCATGGACTGACTGTGTACTGCTTGCATCAGACAGATTCAGCCCTGTACTAACACTGTGGCAGCTGTTGCATTTACAGGGTAAGTCCAGAACCTGAAGTGTATTGTTTAATAATATTATGACATATCCTTGTATTTCATCACTTGTTACAGTAAGCAAGTAAAAGGTGGGAGACTTGTACAAACATTACAATAATATGTGTAGCAGCGACTTACAGTGTTTGACCTATATGTGTGTATTAGTAAGTAGCAGGCCTCAAGCATCACAGATTCTCACAGGCATACCTCTCAAAAGTACTGATGATCATTGTATGCCCTCAGTTTAGCATCAAATATTTGTACTGGAAAATCATTGACAAGGGAAGTTAGAAAGTAATGATACACACTGTCTTTTCTGACTTCACAACCCTCACAAGATCAAACAACAGGCGGGATGCAAAACAAGGAGAGTGACAAGAGCAACATATCCTTGTTTGTGCCATAACAGTAACTCACCTTTGTTCCCCACCAAAAGAACAGTCCATTCTTGTTTATGTCACTTTGTTCCCCCATAAAGAATAGTCTAGTCTTGTTTGTGCCCTAACAGTAACTCACCTTTGGTCACCCCAAAACAACAGTCTATACTTGCATGTGCCAAAACAGTAACTCAGTTTTATCTCACTCAACAGAACAGTTGTATCCTTGCATGTGCCATAACAGTAACTCACCTTTGCCCCTCCTCCAAAAGTGCAGTCTATGCTGGTTTGTGCCATCCAACCTGCCCTTCAGTTGTAGGTAAATGCATATCATATTATTGCCAGTTAATATCCTCACACATTTTAAGCCCAATGATATAGCATGGCTTACAGACTGCATGTCTCAGAGTACTGGTCAGGTAACTGATGAATGACCATGAAACACAGAAAGGTAAGGCAGGTCTATAAATTTGCAATCGATAATCATAACAGGTTGTGTGATCACTAAGTGCACTACATCCAAATATAATAATAAACGTGAAATAACAGTTTATGGTTTAATATCAGTGTATATTCTGTTGCAGTTGGTTGTGTGAAGAATGACTTCAGTTCTTTTCTGCAAAGCTATTTGTGTGGCAAAGAGGGATAAGATACCCATCCTGTTTTTTGACGGTGCATTGGAGTGAGAGTTGAAATTCAGACCTATGTAGAAATATCTCATGTGTACTAACATTTTTTACTGTGCATGTCACAAATTGCTTTTCCTCATTTCAACTATTTCTCCCTTTTAATTTTTTTTTTTATTTTATTTTATTTTATACTAAATAATACTAAAACCTAAAACAGAAAATGCAATTTGCTAACAAATGAAGAGGAGGTTGGATGTTAATGAAACAGAATCTGTGAATTGTGCACTGCTTACTTGCATCTCCCACCTTGGCAGACCTACATGTAACACTTTGCAAGTCTAACTTGATACACCCACCTGATGTAAGCATTCACAGCTGCCATCCCATAAACACAAACACTGAGGTAGTGCCTGCACTATGTTTACATCCTTACATGGACCAGTTTTTTGGGGATTCAGCAATTCTAATGAGACCAGAACTCATTTGCACATTCACAATGCTGACAGCCATGAATCTACACCACTGTCAACTGTGTAGCTAGGGAAACTGAAGAGGAGTTGAATGTTGAAATCAAAAGGGACAGAAAGGAGGCTATTACTTTGGGATAAATCTGCATGGGGAGTGCTGCTTTTTAGATGGATATGACTGCATTTTGTCAGCTACATATTGCATATACTGACATATAACTATGACTACTCCCCTTAATGTTTGTTATATTTAGTTTGATTAGCACAGACTTATACCTTTAGCTGTCTGAATTACTTAACAATGTGTACTGTTCATTTGGGAGCAGGGGATCAGAGCTGCATTTCCGTTCTGGCACAAAGATTGCTTTTGGTACTCTCCTTTTGTTGCATCCAGCCTGTTGTCACATAGTAGGGTCAGTTCTGTACACATCTCACATATTTTACAGTATCCATGTAGCATACCTCTCAAAAATACAGATTTTTGCAGAATGTCCAGATTTTTGCCCCATATTTTTTGTCCATTTCTCATAAAATTGTAATTTTCTGGCAAATCACTGACAAATCATAGAGGGTTAAAGTCAGAAAATAATGAAAGATACTTGAATTCCAGACTTCATACCCTTCAGAAAATTTATGCTAATGCAAAACCTGTTATTCTATCAATTTTCTAAGTTTATAATAGCAATATTTAAAAATTGTCCCTATTTGTGTGCCTTTGTCAACCCATTATTGATGGCTTTTTCCAGATTTCTTGGTCTAAAAGGTTGTGAGGTATGCTGTGTAGACTCCTTTCCATGGCTTTATTCCAAAAGTTTCAGAATACAGATGGAGCATCAGCACAGAGTCTACACCATTCCTCTCTAGCTTATTGAATTGCTGCACCATGTTACCTGGGTAAATTATCATGCTAATCAACTACTTATACAGCTGATTAGCATGCCATGGTGTTTCAGTTGATTTTGTGGGGGTGCATGCCTCTAGACTGCACTTACTGAATTCAAATTTTCACCCGGCCCTGTGTGCATCACATGACACCACAAACATCGTGTTAAACTAACATGTAGGCTTTATTGAATCTTGGGAAAAGTAATTTTCTGAATTCACTAATGTCCAATATGCTAAGTAGGGTGCACCAATGGCAGTATCATTTGCATGACTGAAGTCTTCGCACGTGTGCAATATGTTTTGGAGTTTTTGACATAGGATGAGGACTCTTGATCCCTAAGGAATATTCATGACTGGCACTGATGTGTAAGGACAAAATCAAGTTCAATGATTTGTCAACTTTGTGGGTTTTAACATGTAAACATATAAAATTTTTACACAAATTATCACAGTTAAACAGCACTTTTACATGATTTGAGCAGTGCACCTATGGGACATTAACATCAGGACCATGTTGTGCCACATTTACAGTTACATTAAAGGCATAAAGTCAACTACTTGCTCAGATCATTGTACTTCTGCAATGAATATCTATGTTTCACAATAGTGATGCTATAAGACTTTTCTTATTTTTGCTTACACAATGCAGTTGTAGTACTGGGATTATTGTTGACATGATGTCAATGCAGGTTAGTGTACAAACATCATTCTGTGGAGCAGACCTATTTCTAACATTGCTGTGAATTAGTTAACCGTATTAACGTGGTTCATGTAATGTCTTCAAGTCTGGCATAAGTATGCACTTGATTAATTTTAAGATGTATAGTATATATATATATATATATATATATATATATATATATATCTATATATATATATCTATATATGTGTGTGTGTGCTTTACATTCACTCCATGTTGTCATTTCTGTGGATATCATTCACATTGTTAACCATCTTCACCTCATATCTGAGATGTGTGCATTGCTACCTCGCAGAAAATTTTAGATGATCTGGCCAATATGTGGGTCATGATTTAGTCATATTTCAACTCAAGTATAACTTGAGTGCATTTTATGAGTTACCTGTTTGACACACCCTTGATTTTTGTTAGCATGGAACATTAACACATCATTGACTAACATGTACTATTAATGAAGTGTACTTGCAAGGGATTAGCTAGGCAAAAGTCTTAATCCTCATTCTTGTGCAGCTCAGGTTTGTGTACATCATTGTGTAGAAACCAACAGAATGGTTATATCCATTGCACATCATGCAAATTGAGTGATTAGGAAAGGATAATGAACCAATCAATAATTAACATATTCCAGGTGTCCCCTGGGGTTTATCTACACCTTACAAGTACAACATGGGTTATAGATCTTCTACCATGCTAGGGAAGATGGCTTGTTTCCAAAGTGCTGCCGAACCTACGACTCTCAACATTTTGCTGTAGGACTAAGGAGGATACTCTCATAGCGTATTGCATGGTATGTCTTTTTGCATATAACTGGTCATTTTTTACTATACTGATAAATATTTGTGACATGCTGTCTACTTGCAGTGTTTTATTGAAATCTTCTCACATAATCTGAAATGTAATTCACAGGGTCAAGGAACACTTAAATCCGTGTGTGCAGACTTTTGTAGTTTAGACATATAATATTTATGGATAGTATATATGGACACAGTCATTATGCCTAGATGTACCCATGACACAGAACCATCTGAGAGTGGACAGGATGATGGGGACTCAGTTGATTAGTGTAATGTGGTAGCCCCAGGTGTAGTCATGGTAAAAATTCTCCTTTCTCAATGTGAGCTGGAGATACCACACAAAATTATTGGTACAGTGTTTCAGAGGAGGTATGCTTACTACTTCCCCTGAGTTTGGTGCGTCAGTAACTGCCACCCAGTATTTGTACAGGACCATCATGGATAAAGAGCCTGCTCTCACCAGAGTATCAGAAGAGGTTGTCAGACTACTGCATGTCATTCATTTTGAAGTACATGCCTGTATGAACAATGTGCATGACTCTTTAGAGAGGATGAAAGACATACTGGACCATGCAGTGTCTGTTCCAGATTGTCTGTTGGTGGAAGACAATATTCACATAACTGGTCTGTTGGTATAACATCATATGTCAAGAAATGGGGCTGTGGATGTGCCAGATCCCACAACCACAATGTTAGCATTTCAACTGCTACATCAGTGGCTGATATGCCTGCACCCAGGTGGTGTCATCCATGTGGTCATGACATAGGATGTGGTTGTGGTGTAAGCTCATCCAGCAGACATTATTCACATTCTTGTAGCACTCTGACTTCTAGCCAGAGTCATGGAACTAACAGTGTAACTCCTTGCAGAGACAGTTCATGTGGGTGGGGCCATCCATGACTGTCTTTGCAAGGAGTTACACTGTTAGTTCCATGACTCTGGCTAGAAGTCAGAGCGCTACAAGAATGTGAATAATGTGTGCTGGATGAGCTTACACCGCAACCACATCCGGCAGACATTATTCACATTCTTGTAGCACTCTGACTTCTAGCCAGTCATGGAACTAACAGTGTAACTCCTTGAAGAGACAGTTCATGTGGGTGGGGCCATCCATGACAAACTTGATCCTCTCCCATGCATGGTTAATTCCTGTCCAGTATGCCAAGGTGTAGTGCTGCAACAAATAATGTGGCTGTGTCCCTGCAGACACACATACTCTATAACCCCACACTGAACATAACATCTCACTCACAAATACACACGTGCACACACACGCACACACGCACACACACACACACACACACACACACACACACACACACACACACACACACACACACACACACACACACACACACACACACACACACACACACACACACACACGCAAACAAACACTCTTCACCATGAACTTCCTGACTTCCTGACA